>NC_085011.1:17375047-17578812 GCF_963854185.1 Sardina pilchardus
CTGCCTCTCTCCATCGGTCGTTCTGATTACTTTCGAGCGCGCTCATAATGCCTCTTTATTTCCGCAGGATGAAGGGCGACTGAGGTAGGAGCTGACTCCTGGTCTGCAGGACCGACGACCGCACGGCCATCTGGAGTGATTGCTGCATGGTGCGGCCTCCAGAGCAGCATCTGGCTGTGGCTCTGATGGAGAGGCCCGTTCATCCTCTCCCAGATGTGTCCCGCGGCATTCCGGGTGATCTGGAAGCCTCCATCTCCTGAGTCCAATTTAATTATCTGACTGCAACTCTCCCACACTGCAATCCGCTTGATTTTGAGGCGTCTCCCAAATGGACTACAAATATGGCCGCCTTAGCCTCCCTGCTCAGGCTGAGGACTACAGAAGAGAGCCTAGCCGGCAAAATGCGGGCAATAGGTCGATCAGCCTGTTGGCTCTGGTGGAGGTGAACAGGGGGCAATGGTGGCCCTGGGGCAACAAGAAGGCTAAGCTTTATAGTTTCCTGTTTGGACTGACGGTGGCCTTTCTGATCACAGCATCTTATGTCCTTAATGGTGACAAGAAGGGTCTTCTGCTGACCCCATCACCATACCACTTCCAGGTTGTGAGCACTACAGGACATCACGCTTATAACCTGACCTTTGTCAGAGACTATGCTAGTGTTAAAGAGGTGGTGAAGAGCATTGTAGCCAAAGTGGAGTTCAGCCGTCGAAGAGTGCCTGACCTCAAAGGACTACTGGAAAGTGAACCACATGTAAGTTTAATGTTTTTTTTTTAAAGCATAGTTTTATGTTTCCTTGCAAAATAATGAGAATTGTTTTCAAAGCATCCTCGAGCTGATGTGTCTGACCTCATTAGTGCTTGTTAGACTATTCTATTTTATTTATATTTTAAAAAAAAATAAATATTTTTGTCTTTTTGTTATTCTTTTTATTTAAATGTTTTTCTTATTACTTTCATATCTCTTTCAGTTTGGTATCTTGAACTCTCTTATTCCGTTATTACCTCCGCCAAGGAGGTTATGTTTTCATCGGGGACTGGCGTTTGTTTGTCTGTCTGTTTGTCTGTCTGTTTGTTAGCAAGATAACTCAAAAAGAAATGTATAGATTTCGATGAAATTTTCAGCGAATGTCAGAAATGACCCAAGGAAGACACGATTAGATTTTGGGAGTGATTAGTAACACCATCGTGATTCTGGAGCCGTTCGTGGTGGCGATCTGAATCGTTTAGGTTCAAATGTATGACAACCTAGGAGGAACAATACAGGCGGAGGTCTGCGCTCTCTGAGTGCTTTTCTAGTTTATATATTTTTTATTATGAATGTATTAACCTTGTCTAAAAAGCACTGTTCAAACCCAGTTGTTTTCAAATCAGCTAACGTTATATAATTAAAAGTGACATGATTAGATCACCTCCAGCCTTCACTTGACATTACTCCATAAAATGAAACCAACGTCTCTTCATTGATATTCTCCAACAGATATTCTCCGCCATCCCCCGTAAGTTCCTCACCAGCATCAAAAATCCTTGCTGGTACGAGGAGCATACTGGAAATGCCACCACGGACCCCTACGGGAAGAACGTGTACATGTACACAAGCCGCTTCCAGGCCATCTACAAATACCTGAGGAACGCTTTGAGGGAACACCTGTACGAGCACGGAGGGAAGCGGTACCGCCTGCGATGTCTCCCGTACTTCTACATCATGGGCCAGCCGAAGTGTGGCACCACGGACCTGTACGACCGCCTACGCCGGCACCCTGACGTCCGCTTCACAACTATGAAGGAGCCCCACTGGTGGACCAGAAGAAGATTTGGTAAGGAGTTAAGTTCAGTGTTAGACTGGATAAACCCAGCCCGATCTGCCGGTGCCTCCGTTACAAATCTGCGGACCCAATCACAAACTGGCTTATCCACCTGGTGCACCCAGATTGTCTGTCTGATTGGTTGAAGGACTGTTCAAATGCATACAAAGTCATTTCAACTATGCATGTTGATCACGCCTCTTGTGCAGTATAAAATACAGAGCAGGTTCCCCAGACTAATGTTCAATTTTAAAAGTGTAACTTTAGTTGAAGAATTCCTGCAGATAATGCCTCCAAACGTCAGCTTTAGCTTTGCTGATACCAAAGGCTATGCCGTTGTGATAGAAACCAAATGTGTATATAAGGTAATCATAAAAAGGTAAATACGGGGTAGGATTAACCTGGCGTAGCCAGACTTGATTTCTTATGTAACCTGTTATTTGGATGGGGTACAGGGAAGCAATGCATCAACACATAAATGGATAGGGCTAAACCGAGCAACTAAATGTGTGAATCCTGTAGGGAGAACAGCAAAAACATCCTTCTTCTTGACAAATGTCTTAATCACTGTTTTCTGTTCATCTTTTAAAGTTATTGCACTGTCAATATCTTGTGTAACAACGGAATCTAAACATCTCGCTTAGCTCCTGCCTTTTTGTTGAAAACAAAATGAGTTCAAACACATTCAGGCTGAAGTTGATGACTATGTCACTGTTGCTGATCTGGTCATCCTTGTAGAAAGTCTATACCCACATCTTTTGATTGGTTCAAACTCAACTTGTCCGGGCCTATAGACTTCTTAATGGAGGGATTCAAGACCCAAACTCAAATTTTGTGGGAGGGGGTACATTTGTGCTGATTTCTGCCATCAGAAACAGAGACCCCTCAGCTAGATAGGGTCAGATGCAGTTCTGGGAGAAGCACTCTGAGTGACAGCACCGCAGGCCTGCAATGCTGGAGATGATTTCCCCATGGAGCTGTTTTTGGTGTGACTGCACGAGAGCTGATATGAGGGGTCAGTCTGGAGGGGTGGGGGTGGGGGGTGCAGAACTGAGGAGGCCATGGTGGTGCCTTGCCTGGGCACTGCACTGATGCCTTCATCTCTGACAAACGAGGGCCACATATGTGCTCCTGAGTCCTGGGGGTGTGTGAACAGAACAGCCTCTGCTTGGTCAGCAAATCCATGCACACATGAAGAAACAAACAGAGAAGCGAGGGAGAGAGAGCGAGAGAGAGAGAGAGAGAGAGAAAGAAAGAGAAAAATTGCAAATGAAATACCAATCCTTAAATTGTGTAAGGTTCGACTGTGTCTAGGGGTGAGGTGTCATAGGGGGAAAAAATGCATACTGTACTACCTTCACAATCACTTATCTTATTGCGTGGTGCTGCTTGGTATCGTAATCAAAGTGAGAGATATACAAACACGCCAGTGCATGTACCCATAATTAGACTCACTCTGTGTACACTATATATCACAGCTGGCTTGTGTGTGATGAAATAACACACTGGGTGACTATTTATGGTCATTGACACAAGCATTTCCAAAGTGCTTGTGAAGCTGTTCTGTGATATAGTGTCTATGGAGGTGTTAAATATTTATAGGCCACTCTAACTCATGTGACTCATTTGTATTCTGCAGCCTCTAGAATCTAGGTGATTTACAGAGAGAACTCAGACTCTTTAGCCATCAAATGCGTTATCTGCCTTTTTCTGACAAGGATACATTTGGCAAATCCTTAAGTAAGTAAACACAACACGATTTTAAACGATCAACCTGGAAGATAGTGCTTATTAAAATAAACCACTTACAGTAACATATCTCTTTTTTTATGATTACTGAGTAACTTTAGGACATACTGTTACATAAATGTGTGACTTTTATTCTGAAATATAACTTTTTAGTGGTTTTGCTTGCCACTATCAGTCAAACAGGCCCATGTAGCTTTTAGGAAAACATCAAGGACTGGTGCGTTTTTTGTCATCTTCATCAGCCATGTAACAATTTACGAAATTGCCATTTTCTGCCCAGTAGTAGCAGGATAATCACATTTCATACCAGTTCTGTGACCAAGAAGCGTGAAACACTTTCAAGCTGCAAAGATCACATGGTGCTCTCCATTTGTGAATGCCCTTGTCTTTTGTGTTTGTGTGTGTATGTGTGTGTGTGTGTGTGTGTGTGTGTGTGTGTGTGTGTTTGTGTGTGTGTGTGTATGTATGTGTGTGTGTGTGTGTGCGTGTGTGTGTGTGTGTGTGTGTGTGTGTGTGTGTGTGTGTGTGTGTATGTGTGTGTGTGTGTGTGTGTGTGTGTGTGTGTGTGTGTGTGTGTGTGTGTGTCTGTGTGTGTGTCTGTGTGTGTGTGTGTGTGTGTGTGTGTGTGTGTGTGTGTGTGTGTGTGTATCTATATGAATGTATATGTGTGTACAGTATGTCTAATCTGGGGAAGCATTACTGATATGCATGACATGTTCTGTTAAGACTTTAACATTTAACTGCTACAGCAGCACAACAAGGTGTCTGGACTGATAATTTGTGAATAATGGGAGCTGCTCTACACACAGACTTGAACAGTCTGAATAGGACTGATGGGGATGAACAACGGAATGACTGAATGAGATTCCTATGACCCTACACAGGTGACTGAATGCTGATTGTCTTTCTGACTCAGGTATCATTAGGCTGAGTGATGCCTTCCAAGCCCGCTACCCCGTGAAGGACTACCTGGATCTGCTTGAACTGGCAGCGTTTCAGATTCACGACAATCTCCTGGGGAACCGATCCAAAGGTCGCACCAAGCGGGATATCATTATCGGTAAATGACATCATGATGTAAAAGTAAACAACAATGCATCAATTCCAAGCCCTTTTTTGTAGTCAAGGTGGACCCTCAGCAAAAACAAGGTTTTTTTCCCCCCCCTCGCACTTGCTGTGGAGGTGAAATCCCATGTCTTAATCCTTTAATCTGAAATGGTTAGGGGTTGCTGCAGAGTCCAAGACTGAGGCAGTGGCTGATTTGTGATCTTGTGATAAAACAGGATCACTGATATGTGGTGTGAGGATGCTGTTATAATCTGCCCAACCCTCATGACCAAGGGCACAGTGAAGGACATGACCATGCTCTTATTAGAAGATGTGTGCACTGTTGCCTACGTATTACCCATATTACTGGTACATGTTATATATATTTGTGCACTGTTGGCTGCATATTCAACTCTAAATGGTGACTGTCCAGTCCTGATCAAACCAGATTAAATTAAATCACTTTAATTGTAAAGGACATGGTGCTTGCAGTCGCAAAAGCTTACCCTGTCAACAATAACTAAGGGTGACAGGCTGTGTGAAGGAGCTCATTCCGAATTAAAGAGTAGATTTTCGACTCCATCAGCGAGAAGGTCATGCAGGTCCCAGCTCTTGCTGCTTATATTTTACCTCGTCTGGCACTGTGCTGTCTGGACTATGAATGTCGGGCTTGATTTATCATCATACTGACCACAGTGTTGCTGATAAATGGGAGACCTCATCAGGAATTTGCAGGACATCATGCTGAATACCTGCTGTGCATGTCGGAGCACTGAGTGGGGTATTATTAGATGTAGTCAGTGCAAGGCCCTCATCCAAATTCAGACTCATGTGGCTATTAGAACTCTCATCGCAGACGGAATTCATTCGTCTTCAATTGGACGATGATGCTAACAAACATCAAAGCGAGTCCTCCAAGACAAGCCTTTGAAAACTACCCTCACATCACAACCTGCCAGTGATGGGTCTACCTTCAAACAGAAAAATGCTATATGCTCGGGCATAGCGAACTATGTCCGATATCATATGATGAAATTAAATTTTAAAAATAATGGATTTTTTTATCAGCCTATTTGTTGAGTAAAGATGTGAAAGAAATGGTCATGGGACAGTGCCTTGTTTTTGTCAGGTGAGGCCAGTGCATCAACGATGTGGGACAACAATGCCTGGGTGTATTTCTACCATAATGGGACAGAGGGGGAGCCGCCATTCTTGGTGCTGGACTTCATTCATGCAGTTCAACCTGATGCCAAATTTATTGTGATGCTCAGAGATCCAGTAGAAAGGTACAGTACATACAGTATGTGTCGGCATATGAAGAGTTCAGATGCAAAATCCGTCTGACCACTTCCCTTTTAAATGAGCATTTTTTTAAAAGGCCCTTATGGGTTTTGCCTTCAGACCAGGAAGAAAGTGTATTTGAAGCGAAATTATTTGATAAAGGTGGCATTTATAGGCTTTTGCATCTGAACTTTCTATGTATTTGTTTACTTTGATTAACTTTATACTGGAATCCACTAAACTGTTACCACAATTACCATGTTTATAGAAAGTAAAAATGCTAGACATAAGATAAATTGCATGTTGTGGCATATTGTGGTCTAGGAAGTGGTGTTGTCAAATGCACCTACATCATAAAGCCACTTTGTCATATCATGAAAATCACTAAGAAAACATAGTTTAGGGGAAAAATCATTAAAACAAGCCATGTTTGTTTGTGTGGTAGGCATATTATGAGTCAGCGTCTTCCTCTGTGGTTTGGTGGAGCTGCCGTAGGTTGCAGTCAAACTGCAGGAATGTCTGACTCAGACTTCCTGTGTATGTTTTACAATATTTGAATGACTTATTGCATGTAATTAGTCCCTTTCAAGACTATTCCACAGTATATTCACAGCATCTGCATGCGCATTGAGGTTAATAAGTGTGTTTCATAAGAAATCAGAAAGCAAAGATTACGTTGGGACTTTTTTATTTGACTTATTTTTATCATATTTATTTCAAGCATACACACATACATACATAGAGTACAAATAAATACCGATAGGTTGATTGATTAATTGATTGATTGATCGATTGATTGATTGTTCCCTAAACCAAAGAGTCTGTCCTGGCTCGTGTTCAGCTCCCCTCCTGGTGCCCGTTTGTGTTGCGCTGCCTCTCGGGAGTTGCTCTGTGTCTGCTCTCCCACGCCGTGCTCATGTCTGCTGTGTGGCTTTTGTCCTCCTCCTCCAGACTCTACTCTGATTACTTGTACTTCGGCCTGGCCAACAAGTCCGCGGAGGACTTCCACGAGAGGGTGTGCGAGTCCCTGCAGCTGTTCGAGACGTGCCTGTCTGAGAGCTCCCTGCGCTCCTGCGTCTACAACACCTCCCTCAATATCGCCATGCCCGTGAGTTAGCCTGCAGTCTGTTTGATGGGGGACACATCACCTCTTTAAAAAAAAAAAAAAAAAAACGAGGCTGCCTGCTTAATGAACTGTACTCGTGTTTTCCCTTTTAAATATGCACTTAGTACACCATCCAGCTAAATTAAAGCCAAGTGGGATTGTCGTCGGTTCATTGGCCAGAGAGAGAGAGGTCTACTTGTCACAGCCTTTAGGGGCTAATGTCCCTTGTGTCGGTGGCTTCCTGAGAAGCGGCTGTGTCTCACTGACACAAAAAAAAACACAGCTCCAGAATTGGCCTGAGCTGAAGTGTGAAGTCGTTCGGCGGTGTAAGTCTTGACACATTAGGAGGTTTGTGCTAGATGGAGCCAGTCGAGAAGAACGTGATTAACATGGATGGGGCCAACTGGTCACACCTCTGCTGTCGTATGTCTAAGAAACGAGGGGCGCTGCCGATAATGCCTCATTAGAATCATTTAATTGAAAAGAAACAGGCCGAGATCAGGAGTCTGTCCGGAACGAAGATATGTTATTTATAATGGGCCTTAATGCGTTAGCTCAGCGCTAAATGGCTCCTTAGTAAGCTCCCGTTGTCTCCATTGGGCTGGAATGCCTTGGACTCAGGTGACATGAGTCAGAATAATGACCCACTGCTCTCTTGTCTGTGTCTGACGCCATGGTGCTCAGTGATGGCCCATTAGTGTCCCCTCATGGAACATGCCCAAACAGCTTGGCCCTGCTTCAGAGCGGTAGATTTGATGCATCTCGAGAGGGCAGGGAACTTCACTGGACTTCATTTGCTAAAGTGTTTTTACATGGATCGTACCAGCTGCAGTCTGGGTCGCTTTGGCCAGAATTTGGATACATTTATGGCATCAAAACACAGCCGAAGGCCTCTGGTGGTTGACAAACATGTTCCACATAATGACATACTGTAAGCCTTTGCTCATGAACACAGATAACTCTGAAAACTGCCTGGCATGTAGAGGCCATGTAGAGGGGGAATCTTTTAAGGATAGCCTTTGGTGCACTCTGCTGGCTGGTGGTGGAAATTAGACAAATGAAAGGGGACCCCTTGTGGCCATAGAACTATACAGCTGTTCGAGCATTTCAGACTGATATTTTACTGATTCTATCAGTATTTTGAATTATCAGCTGTTGTTACTGTAATACAAGGCCACCAGGAATAACATTTGAAATGTGATCTCACTGTTTTTTTCCTAAGGGTAACCTTTTCCTAAGTTAGGAGAAACAGGTGAAATCTCAATAAGAGCTGAAAAACAAAAGACAAAAACAAGACATTTTTGACACAATAAACTAAAATCTACAGACATTATTTTGTGTGGTTGGTCTTTGACATTTACCATAGCCTGTTTCTCTCTGTTTCCTTCCAGGTAAGACTACAGGTTGGCCTGTACATAGTGTTTTTACTGGACTGGCTGTCAGTGTACAGCAAAGAGCAGATCTTAGTGCTTCGCCTGGAGGATCATGCAGCCAACTGCAAAAAAACAATGCACAAAGTCTTCAAATTCCTCAGTTTAGGTAAGACCCAAACATCATCATTTTTGGATGATACACAACTTTTAGCAGAAGTGCCATACTTGTTTTGAGACTGTAATTTTGTTCTTGCTCACAGTCCTGCCAATTAGTATGATTGAACATTTGTGTAAATGTGTGTCTGTGGATTGTACAACGCAGGACCTCTATCACAAGAGAAGGAGGCTGAAATCACCAAGAGTCCAGCTTCCAACACCAGGAGACAAGCTGACCTTAACCTGGGACCCATGTTGCCTGTGACTAGGGACCTCCTCCAGCAGTTTTACTGGCCATTCAACCAGAGACTAGCCAAGATGCTTCAAGACAAGGCCTTCCTATGGACCCAGTCCTGAGAGGAGGGACCAGTCTGTCCTTGGAACAGCAGTTCTGTAAAGATGGCTTTTGGGAGACCTCCAAGTGGAGACACTCCACTGTGACAGAGATGCAAGACGCTTCTAAAGACAAAAATAAATCCCTATTATTATAGGGTTGAATGGATACCTGGAGACTCGGACTCAGAATGTTGAAGCCCCACTTTTGTCCTTAACCAGAGTCTCGAGAGCTAGCAACTCAGCCTTCATGAGGTTCTAATGAATGGCTAAAGCTGTCAAATTCAAGAAAGGCCCTTGGCAGAAAATAATTGAATGTCTCTCTATAATTGAATTTCCAAACTGCCTCTGCAGCAAGTGAAATGCACAAAAGGTGTTCTGATGAGTGGGTACTTGAGCAGAGAAATTTGCCTCTACTTATGTGACCTTTGCTGTTTTTGTATTGGTGAGGATATAGATAAAATGAGAAATACCATGGGAAATATCATAATTAACTCAAGGTGAATATCAGAATCGTAAAGGAGTAGTGTGTTTTGGGTCTATATTTGCTTCTTCTGAAATGAGTTGTTATGTGTAACGTCAACATAAAGTCAGTGCTGTTTACCATTCACCATGCCTTTCATGCATAGTAATACATTTTTAAACTGATGCACAAATTAACATGTGTACAATAACATCCATTCCTGTCATGTCATTCTGAAAGTGTTCTGTCAGTAGGTCTATAAGCCACATTTAGCTGATTACCTGGTATGATACTCATAGGGGAGACAAGTATATAAGTGCAGGTAACTTTATTTGTACTCTTTTGACTTGTTTATAGGTTTTTCATTGGTTGAATATACTTACGCATTTATGGGTGATTGCATTATACTGACCATGGGAAATAATGATAATTCAACTGATAGATAAGGTGTATCTGCTGTTTGCACAAAAATCTCACAGGGAGAATACTACTAGTCGAGTTTGACTTATATAGTTCAACAGACGAATGGTGTGTGAGACAAATATAACATTACATTAAGCTGATGTAGTTGCCTTCTGACCAGAGGTGGACAAGTCCAGCTTCAGAAAGTAAAAATCCAACCATGTTGAAGAGTTACAGTAGTGTTGCTGAGTTGTGCTAATTAGAATCAGCTGGTTTAAATGAACGGTTGTCACAGATATGTGGTAGGACTTTTACTTTCTGAAGCTGGACTTTTCCACCTCTACTTCTGACACGATGTGTACAGTATGTGTGTGTTTGGTGTGATATGGTGCGGTATGGTGTGGTGTGGTGTGTGGGGTGTGTGTGTGGTGTGATATGGTGTGGTATGGTGTGGTGTGGTGTGGAGTGTGGCGTGTGTGTGCATGCGTGCGTGCGTGCGTGCGTATGTGTGTGTGTGTGTGTGTGTGTGTGTGTGTGTGTGTGTATGTGGTGTGGTGATGGTGTGTGTGTGTGTGTGTGTGTGTGTGTGTGTGTGTGTGCGTGTGCATTCATACACAGCCATTATGTGGGTAGCGTCACGTTCAAGGTAAGCACTTATTGTTCGCATACTGTATATGTCATCCTCAAATTGACATTTCATTTTCAAATGACATATTATATTATTAGAATTTTACTGTGGGCAGAAAACAGGACCTCAATAGGACACTCTATAATATGTTACGATTGTAAACAGCAAATTGTCATAATTTTGATAGAAATGATGGATATCTGAAACATATAGGCCAGAAGAATATAGCTGACCTGGTCGAACGTTTCACAGAGGAAATACTTCAGATATGCATCAAACTAGAAACGGAAGAAACAGACTACCAACAAACAAAAATATTGTTTACACAAATTTCACCTTATACTAAACAGTAGATTTTTGTTTCAGATGCCCACTCCAACACACTAATAACATTGGAAGTGTAGACATCTAAGAATTACCAATGACCAGTTGCCATGAAACACCCCCCCCCCCTAAATAATGATATTCCAAATAGGTTTAATACTTACAGTAGGCCTGAACAAAGTGCTTACCCTGGTGTGAAACTACCCATATACTGTACCTGCAGTGATGCCTGTGCTAACCTGAACAGAAGGGCCTAATAGTCCTTGTAGGTGATCGTCTACATGTCTGTGCAGGGTTATCAGCCTCTCTCTGGTCAAGAAAGAAATGTTCATGTGACCGATGTCATTGTCCTTGCCCAGGCCTTTTGTCAGTGTCTGCATCACCTTTGACCTGTGACTTCTCTCTGTCCTTTGGGGCCATTAAATCTGCCAAATTGTACCCCCTTCTACAGTATCTCTCTCTCTCTTTCTCTCTCTCTCTCTCTCTCTCTCTCTCTCTCACACACACACACACACACACACACACACACACACACACACACACACACATATATATATACACACCCACACACACAAAATATTGATGTAAATAGCAAGCGCCATTTTTACCACTCTAATACATCATAAATGTCCCTGAACACTTTAATTCTACTTCCTGCTATCTGTCCCTGTACATCTTCCTGTCACAGGAGGTAAGCAGGACTGTTTGACATTTACTTAATGTGGGTTTGTCTTTTGAATCCAGTAACACTTCCTTTTACATGGGTTTTCTTGCCATATGATTGAGTTTGCACTTTTTGCATTGAAGGGAGAAAGAAGCACGAGAAATTACTGCAGTATTTCTTTGTGTGAACACAGCCTATTAAAGCTCCTCTCTTGCGAACCTTTCAAATGCCATTACTTGCAGGGAAATGACTGAGGTCATTGATATGTGTGCCACATCTACATGTTGAATGTTGATTTGTGTAAACAAACAAATGTGTTTGACATTTAATGCTCAATTAAAAGGTGTGCACTAAAAAAAACCTAACATTGGAATTTTGATGTCTTCTTGGTGAAATGACCAATTCTCACACCAGGGGGCAGCACCTCCACAGCACAATTCCTTCAAACTATGCAGTGTGGTTTATACATGGACTGGAGTAATGCATTGTCTGGCATATTCCCCCTCTATACATCATTACTGCTATTGCTACATTTGACTTGTATGCCTGCACTGTGTATTTGCAATGTCAGTCTGAGCACTTAATCAGATTGGGATGGAAGCACACTTTACATTCTTTGTATTGTGTGCCTGTGCCTCAAGAGAGGAGGAAGAGCTCAGACTTGTCCAGACTCATCAGTTTCTGTCCTCTCTCACACACCTTGTCCTTGGTCTTTAATAGCAAAGCAGAGGCACAGCATTTAAGTGGAGCAAAGATGCGTTTGCAGCACAAGAAAGATGACTTCAGGGAGATGGCGAGATTCTTTTGTAGTTGATGAAAGCCTGCCCGTGACAGCGGCACTTTTGATCCATTTTAATAAGGAAGAAGCTTAGGAGCCGAGGATGCACTCACCCAATTAACAGAGAGACGAAGGATAGAGACGCAGGGACACTCCGGAGGTCACCTTTTGAAAGTACCTTCACTTTCTCAAACACGGCAGAGGACAGGCTACGGATGAGGAATCTTTCCAGCAAGTTCATGAATATTTTAACTAACTACAGCAGTTTAAGGAGATGTTATAGAAGCTTGTTATATTTGTGTGAGAGAGAGAGCGGATATGTACAGAACGAATCAGATTTTCTACAGATGCTTCAACCTCACCTTCGGACAGTTGCTTAAGAGCCACAAGGATTTACTGTGGATAGAATACTGCAAAGGTGCTTCAAATCTAGCTTAGGCCTACTTGAAACTACTTACGTTTTGATGGATACTAATGTTTTTGAAGGGGAAAATATTTTTCATGTGCTATTGCAATGGTTTACCCTGCTTGCCTCTGGGGAAAAACAGCTAGACCAGCAACACCAGCTAAAATGACCAACTGAATGACCATCAAAAGCTGGGTAAACCAGCTGAAAGTATGTTTTTGCAAGGGTTTTGCTGGTCTAGCAGGTCAACCATCATAGTGGTGGTCAAACAAGTTCATTAACAAGCTGTTCAACCAGCAAACCACCTTAAGCTGGTCAGACTGTTTATTTAGATAGAAATGCCCTGAAAATAGCATGTTTCATTCATTACTCTGGCCATGATTAAAACGTGCATATATTTGCTTATTCGTACAAAATATATATTTGTTTACTTTGATTAACTTTATATAATCCACTAAACTGTAACAACAATTGCTATCCTTTGTAGCACGTAAAAATGTCAGACATAGGATAAACATAAGATTGACATTGTGGTCTAGAAGGTACCGTTGCGCACACATACACACACATCAGAAAGCCATTTTGTCGTATCATGAAAATTACTAAGAAAACCGATTAGGGGAAAAATAATTAAAACAAGCCATATTTGTTTGTGTGGTAGGCATACTATGAGTCAACGTCATCCTCTTTGGTTTGGTGGAGCTGCCGAAGGTTGCTGTCAAACTGCAGGAATGTCTGACTCAGTCTTTCCTGTGTATGTATGCTGTCCCTGACGGGACAAATCAAAATCACCCAAAATACGAGATGTCCTAGGTTGTACACAACCTAACTTTTTAGCAGAAATGCCATACTTATGTTGAGACATTTTATGTCATTGTATTCTTGCTCACAGCCCTGTCATTTTGTATGACTGCACAATTGTGTAAATGTGAGTCTGTGGATTGCACACCTCAGGACCTGTGTCAGAAGAGAAGGAGTCCAGCTAACAACAGGAGACAAGCTGACCTTAACCTGGGACCCATGTTGCCTGTGGCAATGGGACATCCTCCAGCAGTTTTACAGGCCATTCAACCAGAGACTAGCCAAGATGCTTCAAGACAAGGCCTTCCTATGGAGCCAGTCCTGAGAGGAGGGACCAGTCTGTCCTTGGAACAGTAAGTCAAATCCAGTCAAGTCAATTTTTATTACCCCACAGGGGGGAATTGAGTTGCAGCCAGGTGATAAGAACACAACCAATGACGCAACACACAAATTAATAAATAACAATGAAGACAGCACAACACAGATAGACAAGGACCAGTACATAAAGTAAAACACTGCAAGATCATTCCACGGAGAGGCCAACATGAGCAATAGTCCAAAAGTACAGTGCAAAAAAAGCATTTAAGTGCAATAGTGACATACAGTAATTTGTGCAAATTCAGTATGTTAATTGCAGTACAGAAAGGCCTTCCTATGGAGCCAGTCCTGAGAGGAGGGACCAGTCTGTCCTTGGAACAGCAGTTCTGTAAAGATTGCTTTTGGGAGACCTCCAAGTGGAGACACTCCACTGTGACAGAGATGTAGTCAAGACAAAAATAAATCCCTCTCATTAAAGGACTGTATGGATACCTGGAGACTCTGATTCGGAATGTTGAAGCCCCACTGCTGTCCTTCACAGAGAGTCTCGAGAGCTAGCAACTCAGCCTTCAAGAGATTCTAATGAATGGCTAAAGCTGTCAGATTCAAGAAAGCTCCTTCATGGCAGAAAATAATTGAATGTCTCTAAAATTGAATTTCCAAACTGCTTCTGCACAAAAATGCACAAAAGGTGTTCTGATGAGTGAGTACTTGAGCAGAGAAATTTACCTCTACTTATGTGACCTTTGCTGTTTTTGCACTGTAAAAAATGATCTCACCAATAAGTTATGATAACTTGCATATTTCATTTACTCAGACATAAAATAGTAATTTATGAACTTTCAACTCAATTGTTTGAGTTTTCAGTCTTCCAATTTACAGCCGTAAGTTACTTCAATGAATCTCAAATACCAGGTGGTTGAATGAACTTGCAATTTTAAATTGAGTGGGGTACAACTTTTGCAAATTGAGGGAGGACAGGTATTTGCGCATGTGCGAGTCGCGAGACAACTGCAAGCCTCGAGTGGACGTCGTTGAAGTTTACGCGCCAGCCTAGCCAAAACCAAATTTCAAATTTCAGTTAAAGCTTCAATTCAGACGAGACGAGTCGGGTTGGCTTAAAGAAGGCCGAATTTGGTAAGTGTTTCTGTTTTCTTTTGAAGCCTACAGTACAATGTGTGTTGATGATGAAGCCAATATAATGTGATTAACGTCAGCTGTCGTTACTGTTTGACTTCACGTTATGCACTGTGAAGTCCGGTAATTTCATTTTAGCGAGGCATTTTTTCTTAGCATTTCTCAGCCTAGTAGCCTATACGTGCAGATTAGTGGTGGAAATTGCTCTGCAAACAGTAGGTGCAGCTGGGTTTTGCTGTTATTCATACATGAGCATGATTAATCATACAGATAAACTTTTATGGACAACGTACATTCTGCACAATTGGTCTTTGGTTCAGTGGTGGCTGCTAGCTAGTTAGCAAGGTCCATCTACAGTAAGTTAACTACCCAATCATTTCGTTGGTCGTTCGGGCTGGGGTTTACTTGCAGGTGCCCATATGACAGGTGCCTAAAAGCCGTTAGCTGCCAGGCATGGTGGCAGTACGCACAAACTAGCTGCTCGTTTACTGAAATAATTGCGTTAGCTAGTGCTATATCTGCCCGTGTTGTGTATGTGATAAGTTTGAAATGAAACAGAGCAATCTTTTAATGTAGATTGTCTAACCAAGGAAAACTAAGACATTCCTATTGAAAATAACTATTCTGAAACTACTAATAACCTAGGACTGGTGAACAGAACACACGGTAGCTAATGAGTTTGCTATATTTTTGAATTTTGAGACGCATTAAAAAGGACACGTCAACGGTTATTTATACTCAAAATAATGAGTTGAAACAGTTAAGAAATCCAATTTGTTAGACTTTTGTTTACACTTGCCACTCTGACTCTTAAGAATCCTTGCTGTTTTCTACACTTTCTTTAAAAAAATACCCTCTAAATGAATTAAACCTTTTTTCTCCTCCAATTCTCCTCAGGCCGAAGTGCTCCACAATGCTGTTGCGAGTTGTCCTTTCTGAGACCGAGATCAGGCGTCTTTCCATCGAAATCACTCCCCCTAATGTTGAGGAACTATGCCAGGTATTACGTACAAAACTTGGCCTGATAGGTGGATTTATTTTGCAATTTGAAGACCCTGCGTTCAAGGATCAGCTGACCAACCTGACCGACATCCAAGACCTTCCTGAGGAGCGAGCAACATTGAAAGTGCTCTTCACAACTGATGAAGTTCTTTCGGATTCCACATTGGATACAGCCAGCCTTCCATCTGTCAGTGATGGGGAATCTGACTCACAGCAATGGCCTGAGCCCTTCCTGATTCCAGAGTTCTCCCATGATGTTGAACTCACACTGCAAGAAGCAAATGGAAGATATGCAAAGGATGGATCTGTGATGGTGGTTCCTAAAGGTATGAAAACTGATATCCTGGACACACTTGCTGACAGCATGTCAAAGATTAGTCCCTGTCCGGAGAGGCAGCACTATGAGAATGTTGCCAAAGCGCTTGTGGAGAAGCATCCCAGTCTCAAAGAGCCAGGATCTGGAAAGGGTTGGTACGGCTGGTTCCACAGCCTGAAGTTTAAGCTTGGAAACTATCGGCAGAAGTTAAGTGCAGCTGGATGTCCAGAGGTGAGAGTCAACAAAAGAAAAGGAGAAGATGCCAAGGGACCATATTTGAAGAAGTCAAAGAAGGGCGAGCTACACTACTGTCCAGATCCCCCTGAAGGACTGAGTGCTGCAGACATGGAAGAAAAGCGGAGGATGATTGAGGTACATCGTACATGCACATCAAACATGCAAATCATTCCTGTCTAATATTGCTGCATACATACCTGCTTATAGTAGATTGACTACCTACACTTTGCTCTTGTGTCTGTGAAGCCTACTATTTTGTCTTAGTATGTGTCCTTTGTGCTTGTGCAACTAATTTCAGGTGGAAGTTCTGAAAAAAGACCCAGATCACAAGCAGATAGATGAGTTGATGTCTGCCACGTTTTCCAAGCGCAGAAAGGAGATTGTAGGGGATCAACCTCTCATCGGGGATGTAATGGCAAAATGGCCTGCCATGTTCTGTGAGAGACAGGTAAAACAATAGACAACGCTGAGCTGAGATCAATAACTTAATCCAATTTTGTTTGAATGGATATCAGTGTGTGAGCTGGTTACATTTGAGTCTTTTGTGCATTATTTCCATGTCTGATACTGTACTGTTTTTTCGGTGGCATGAATGTGCATATGGAATGGAATGTGCCAATTGTCTAGTATAATCGAGTGGATGAAAGCCTTTCACAACAGACAACCTAAGCTTATGGTGATATCTTTTGAGTATTTGTTCTGTAAGCTCTTAAACGTTGTCTCTCTTTGTCTCCTCAGGTTCGGGCAGAGTTTAAAAGAATTGTAGGCATAGACCTTCTTGAGTCGTTCCTCGACGGACTTGATGACCTGGTGCCAAGACTGCTGGAAGTGTATAAAGCTGCGACCAAGTCTGGGAAGAAGCCGGCACTGAAAGCCATTTTGGACTGTCTGAAGAAAGATGTAAGTGGATGAGCTGAGAATTTTGAAATTGGGCACCAGTTCTTATGTTTACAATAAAATCTCAACACTGCTTATTTCTGTAGGATACAAATGAAAGGAGAAGGACTGCTGCTCTGCTGGGTCTGCCACACTACCTATCCGAAGAGCCCTCGGACATCATCAGGATGTGTGACGTAAGATGTTTTTGTCATGCATATCTGAAAACATGTCAAGGTTTATGATGACTGAGACTTAAGTACAGTAACTTTGCAGAGCATTTATGTCTTGACCTAAACATTCACACAATTACTTTTTGCTTTTCAAGGCCCATGGTGAGACTCTAGCTGAAGCCATGAAGGGTATACAACTTGGCCTACTGATAGGCTATGAAGGTGACAATCAAGACGCCTTTCCATGTGAGGTGTTCAGTGTAGCAGTTGTGGTTGAGGAGACTGTTGTCCTTCACAACTTTGAGGATGTGTCATCCAGCTTCACCATGCTTTTGGGGATCATCTACTGCATAAACCTTGAGTATCCACGAGCCATGAAGTATTCTTTTGAGTTCCTTCAAAGGGTGGTGATGAAGATCAAACCAGATCAAGCCTCTGCCAGAGTCCACAGCTTCCGAAACAAGCTCCTAAGGTATGAACTGTAAACCATGCTCCACTCGGAATTGGGACAGAATGCATTTTTATTTTGTTTCTTTTGACAAGTTGAAGGGGAACTCACTTAAGCAAAAAGGAAAGGAAAAGCCCTGATATTCGTTGTTGGACTTTGTTGGACTGAATACATTTCATGCATGTTAAATAACAGGGTCAAAGTATGCTTCAGGTATTCAAGTTTCAAGTATTTGAAGTCAACCAGGTGAAATCTGGAGTTTGTTTTTGAGCTGAATCAGGTTCAGCACAGCTTGTGAATCACATCCAAATTAGTATCATGAACGTGTTTTTTTTTTTTACTTTTATTTTGTTTTTATATATATACTGTATATATAAACAGCTTTTTGATGGTGGCAAATTGTAAAAGTATTCTGGTTCTGTGTGATGCTGTTAACAGGTTTTAAATGTTAACATTTAATATTTCAATCTTGTGTAGTCCGGGGGTATAATTTGCTGTGCTAGTATTTTCATCCCTCATTGAAGAGTTGTGTATCACAACAAATATTGAAGCAAGAACAAACTGCTGCTGCACTGTTCATAAGTGTTGTATGTGTAGCTTATTGTATCTTGACATTGTATTGTATTTTAATAAATAAATAAAAAATACTAGATTTGTGTTGTGAAACAAGGCATTTTTTAACATAATCCTAACTTGTTAAGATAATTCATAGACATTATTTAATTGAAATTACAACGTTGAACCCACTTATTAGAATAAGTGGACATAATGCATATTGATGAATAAAACACTTTTTTAGCGCAAATTATAAAGTTAACATCACTAATGTGGATAAGTGAACAGAATGCTAATAATTGAGTTCACTTTATTTTGAACTTAAAAAGCAAAGTTGAAACAACACTAACTGTACAGTCATGTTGACTTACAGAAGAAAATTCAAAGCTTAACAAAACTTACAATAATGAGTTAAAGTAAAATAATAATCCATTTTGTTTGAACTTGAAGTTTTGAGGCAGCTGCTTAACTTATGATTTTAAGTAGAACCAAGTAGATATTTTTTACAGTGTGCGAGGAAGGAAGATAACAGGAAACCATGGGAAAGATAACACAACCATGGCTAATATCATAATTAACTCAAGGTCAATATCATAATTGTAAAGGAATGGTGTGCTTGGGTCTATATTTGCTTCCTCTGAAATGAGTTGGTATGTGTAACGTCAACAAGTGCTGTTTCTTTACAATGCCTTTCATGCATAGTAATTCATTTTACACGGATGCACAAACACGCGTGTACAATCATCGTACTTCGGCTTCATATAGTCATTCATATAGTCATTATCAGCCTCTGGTACCTTCCTCTCTTTCTCTCTCTCTCTCTCTCTCTCTTTCTCTCACACACACGCACGCACGCACGCACGCACGCACGCACGCACGCACGCACGCACGCACGCACGCACGCACGCACACACACACACACACACACACACACACACACACACACACACACACACACACACACTTTATTTCCACTTCCTGCTATCTGTCCTTGTGCTTTTTCCTGTCACAGGAGGTAATGGATTCAGTAACACTTCCTTTTACAGTACATGGGGCTCTCTTGCCATATGATTGAGATTGCACTTTTTGCATTGAAGGGACAAAGAAGGGAGAAAGAAGCGCGAGAAACTAGTGCAGTATTTCTTTGTGCGAACACAGCCTATTACGTAAAGCTCCTCTCTTGTGAACCTTTCAAATGCCATTACTTGCGGGGAAATGACTGAGGTCATGTGTGCCACATCTACATGTTGAATGTCGATTTGTGTAAACAAATAAATGTGTTTGACATTTATTGCTCAATTACTGTAAAAGGTGTGCACTAAAAGAAACTAACACTGAAATGTTGGTTCTTGATGAAATTATAAATCCTCACACCAGGGGGCAGCACCTTCACAGTGCAATTCCCTAAAACTATGCAGTGTGGTTTATACAGTATATGGGGTAATGCATTGTCTAGCATATTCCCCCTATACATCATTATTGCTATTGATACATTTCACTTGTATGCCTGTGCTGTATACAATGTCAAGATGAAGCACTCTTTGTATTATGTCTGTGTGTATGAGTCACTTTACACAGTCACTTTACCACTACCCCAGAGGATTAGTGGCCTACACAAGCAATCTAGTAAGGATGGTGTTGTAAATACTGATGAACCTGAGGACCCTTCACAAATGTCTAACCTTGTGTATGTAGCAATATTTCAACACAACAGGAAGCTTGTAGAAAACAAAACACCCAGGTGAGTGTTCCATTGGAGGAATGTGATTTCATAAATTCATATTCTGTATTGAATGAATGCTATGAAAGAGCTTTTACGTCCATTATTGAAAAATGGCTTTTTGAGCCAGGAATTTGGCCTTGATTATGGCATATATGCTGATGGCAAGTTTTCTGACATTAAGACGTTTACAGGCATTCAAATAAAAATCAATCTAAGAGATTTAAGTGAATTCCATTTCTCTTTCATTAACAGAATGCTTTATGAGGCACTGGATGCCACTTTTGATTTGTATAATGTTCAAATGAGTTCACTCTGGTATACAGATGGACATGCCCTGGTTGCGTAATGATTGGTGATGCCCACTCATAATGGAGAACTTTGATCATGGTAGGTATGAACTTTGATCTCAGTAGGTACAGTATATACTAGTTGTACACCTTCATATCATTCTGATCAGGTCTATTTACTTCAAAAAAAGTTTGTTTATTCCCATTAAGTCACGACAAGCTGTTCGCTCACTGGACAGAGAAAGCAAAGGCTGTTCTGCTAAGGGAGAACGTGCTTGTATACAGACAGAAGGAACAAACTGAAGATGAAGTTAAGGTCAGGCCAGGCCAGGCCAGGCCAGTGTTCACTTTAAACAATATTGTGAATACTGAGAGTCCAGAATTTGCTTGAGCTAAAGTGTGAAGTTGATAAGTGGAGAGAGAAACTGCTTGCCAAATACACTGATACTTCTTAATTGGTTGTGTTTGGTTCCTAAGTTTTTGGACATTTGAAAATCAGTTTAATGGGAAGACTGCTAGACGGGCACCAAAATACTAGGCATGTCATTTCTACAGTAATGGGCCTTAGAGTTTCAACACCGAATGGCTCCTTGCCTGATTATCTCAATTGGGCTTGAATGCTGTAAACTCAGGTGACATGAGTCAGGTTAATGGCCCACTGCTCTCTTGTCTGTGTCTGACGCCATGGTGCTCAGTGATGGTTCATTAGTGTCCCCTCATGGAACATGGCCGAACAGCTTGGCCCTGCTTCAGTTGGGCTTTTTTTGCTGCATCTCGAGAGGATAGAGGACGCATTTTCCAAAGCGTTTCTACATGGATGGTCCCATCTGGAGCCTGGGTTGCTTTGGCCAGAATGGAGTACATTTGCTGCATCAAAAATATACTGGAAAGCTCTGGTGGTTGACAAGCATGACATCAATCTTTGAGAACACTAATAAGAAAATGAGCTGTTTACTGGAAACTCCCAGTAGAGGGGGAATGCCATGGTGAAACTCTTGTATAACTATAACAAACTTTAGTGCACTCTGCTGGTTGACTGTGGCAGTGAGAAATTCTTCTTGTACAGCATTTTCAGGTCATTTGTCTCTCCTGACTTGCAAACTGACTGTCGCAAGTGAAATCCACAAAAGGTTGGCTACTTCTTTTGGCTACTTCTCTGAGGTATCAGATATTCCTCATGCAGGAACTTTGTTGTTGTATTTATATTGGTGATGAATTACTGTAAGATAATATGAGGAACAATCACTGTGAGAAACACAATCGGGATTGACATATGTTTCATTTTAAGTCTGGTCATAGCATAAACATTTAGTTCTTGCTTACGTACATTGTACCATTCAACATTACTTCCATCCAAGTTTTCCTCTCAAACCATATGCATTTGAAGTCTCCTGAATTCAGCAACCCTTACTTTCCCCATGGTGTTCTCTTGTCATATGATTGAGATGGCACTTTGCATTGAGGAAAGAAATATATACAATAAGCTATTATGCATCTTTGTGTGAACACAGCCTATTAAAGCCCATTTCTTGCCAACCATATCAATGTCAATACTTACAGGGTATAAATGAGGATAAATCTATTTGTGTATTGCACCTACATTTTTAATGTTAATGAACACATCTGTTTTTCATAAAAGAATGCCATTTCTATGTTGTCATGTCCTCTTCAAATGTCAGCGCTAATCCTTGTTTCTTCATGGTGTAATGGGCATGCAGATACCCAGCAGTTTCACTCCAGGGGGCAGCACTGTCACACTGAACTTCCCTCAAACCCTGCAGTGTGGTTTTATATGGAGTAATGCATTGTCTGGCATATCCCTCTCTATACATCATTAGCGCTGTTGCCAGATTTGGCTCATATGCCTGCACATTGTAGTATTTGCCATGTCAATTTGAGCACTAACTCAGATTGGTCATAGTGGGGAGATAACTTGTTCAGATGTCCTTACAAAATGCACCAGGTTCATCCAAGGGATTCATACAAAACAAATCCTTCACCTTTAGAGCACACAGCTTTGTATTTTAATAGTCATTGTCAATATTATAGCCGCCATTTGAGTCCTCAGTAATTGAAGAAAATATGGAGTGTTCACCTTAAAATACTATACCAAGGTCACAAAAGATTTTCTGCAGTTCTGAATTCAGCCAAGTGATTGTTTACAGCCCTGGAGCCCTGGGCAGGAGTGATGAGACCAGCTGATAGACTCCCAGCTCAAGGATGTGCCACTGAAAATTTAGATAAGACAGGCACTGTGTGTGTGTGTGTGTGTGTGTGTGTGTGTGTCTGGTGGGAGGGGGTGGTGGAAACATCCTTTGCCTTTGCATGCTTTGGTGTGTGTTGTGTGCCTCTATGCACGTACCCATGAGAAGAAGAAGAAAACACAGTCTAGCGGAGTGTCTTCTCTCACACACTTTGTCCTCAGTCTTAATAATTAGACAGACATAACATTTAGTTGGAGCAAAGCGTGGAACATTTGCAGCTCAAGAGGACATCTTCAGGGATGCTGTTGATGAAAGTCTTACTATGAGCAGTTCATTGGATCCTTTTTTTAAATAAGATTTAGGAACTTTGGAGTCAGAGACGCACTCACCCAATTAACAGGGAAACGTTGGACAGAGACAAAAGGCCACTTCAGAGGTCACCTTTTGAAAGTGCCTTCACTTTCTCAAACACTGGAGACTGAAGAGGATACGGATGAGGAATCTTTCCAGCAAAGCTCATGAATATTTTCAGCCGTTAGCTCGCAGTTAAGGAAATGTTTGAAGAAGCTTGTTATATATGAGGAGGACTGCTGCACACAATACATATTAGCTTTGCTACAGTTGCCTCACCCTCACCACTGAAAATGTACAATACTCTTTTGAGAAGCACTAGAGTTTACTGTAGATATGAATATGAACGTTTTTAAACGGGATCACATTCGTTTTTACATACCCAAAATGGGTCAGTCAGACAGGTCCATAAGTATTGCATTTGGTCATTGTGCCCAGGGCTGCTTTTGGCCATTTGGGAGCCCTAAAGCTACTCCTAATTATTAGCAACATTTTAGTGCCCCCTCTGACCCTTGGTGCCCAAGGCATAGAGCGTGATGCGTGTGGTGGGAGTGGCAGTGCCCCTTGACCACACTTCAAGCACATCTGGATTGCTTCATTTCAGATTCGATCTGACAATTAATGCAGTGGTACGTACAGTACACCCTATACCCACTATGTGATGCTATGCATGGTCTCTTCTGCCTAGAGCCGTGTGACCCTATGTAACATATGGAAGACCGTCAAGGGTATAAATAATGTATGTGCCCTGGTCTTTCAGCTTCAGCTTATGTTCATAGAGTATCAGTGCTGTCTGAGGTGTCGTGATGAAAATCTCCCCTCAGAGACAAGCTCTGCATCTGGACCTGGAGATCGATCTCTACCAGTTTCCAGAGACATGGCATTTAAGAGTGGAACAGCCGAATATCACAGGCTCACACAGCAGAGATTAACTGCTTTCACACACAATGCAGCTCATATTGCTAGGGATCATTCCAGGATGTGTGCCACTATATTTTCAAATTAGCTACACAGTGTGCCATACTGTATATACGACATCTTGGAATTTGGATCAACAGCTCCCTGTATCGGCCTCTCTCTTTACATACATGTTTTGTTGGCCATTTTATTACATTACATTACATAACTACTCCCCCAATATGTAGTGTCCATCAGCAGGAGAAGGTGGTCCACAAAGCACACAAATGAGATGTGGTCTGTGAGTTCAATTTCCATCTTTTTCCCCCCCAGATCATTTTAAAGACAGGTCAAATTTATTCTGGAAGTTCACCTGGCTGTGCAGTGTGCATGCTGTGTGTGATTACCACCGCTTTTTCATCTCATGACCCTGATCTGTGGGGCAGGCATGCTACAGTAGCTCTGAAAAAAAAAGCCAAGCTTCCACCCTCTGGATAGAGGAAGCATCTGACATGAATCCCAACATGCTTGTAACTCAAAGATGTCAGAGAATTGTTTGGCCGTTGCATTGTTTACAGTACATCACCCACTTGAATTCCTTTAAGCGACTCCCTGCTGGTCTGCTACTAAAGTGCTACTGGCTATTACATAACAGTAACATAACAGGGGAATTTTTGAGCTTTTTTGTTTTGTATGTGCTCTGCTAACACTTAATAGGCGACTGTGCCCAGAGACTGGATTTGCACTGGCTGTCTCATCTCTCTCTGATTCTTACAGTTTACTGTTATGTGAGCATCCCTGCTTTGCATGAGCCATTTGTGAGGAGGACTTCAGGGCCTGATGAGTCTCTCAGTGTTATCGAAAGCCAATCGGTCACCGAGAGTGGAAGGTGTTAGAGGCAAGTTAGTAATCAAGCAATGAAATGGTTGCCTGTGTCTACTGCACAGCCACACGTAATCATGCTTAACTATCAGGCATCATGTGTTCGTCAACGTCTCACTGATGACACTCGTCTTCCCGGGCTCTTAGTGTGAACGATTTTTTACTGTGTGGTGTTTATTGCTGATTGCTATTTAAAAAGCTGGCAGTCTGCGGTGACCTGGGGTGGTAGCGCTGGGAGTCAGGTACACCCATTACTGATGATAATGATGTGCCCGGGATGTCAGGATGAGGCTAGAGGCTTCTCTTCTTTGATGATGAGCAGTTAGCTGAGACCTTGTGAGTAGGTGTGAAACACACAACCTGTTTCTGATACACAGTGTACATTTCAGTATCTTGGTGTTGAGTAATGTAATGCTTCTCTGCATAAATTAAAGACATACACATTAGTCCCTTTTTAAGTTTCAGGGGGCTTGTTGTGAATGCACATGACATCCATTGAAACACTACAATAGAATATCAATTGAATGATTTTCCAGTGAACATTTCATTTCAAATGTAACAGAACAAGTGGGCTGACATGAAAGGAGGAAGCTGTAAGACACCAGACATCTACAATCTACACAACAGATGCATCTAAATTGTATGTCATGTTTTCTCTGTAGTCAACCCAGAACCATGTTATCAGGCATGTCTGTGCCCAAAAAGAACATCCCATCAGGCTGATAATTGAAATATAAATGAGAATGGTGGGGAAATTGTTCTTCGGGAAGTGTTATAGCATTTTCTGTGTTATTTTTCTGTATATATATATATATATATATATATATATAACAGATATATATATTTAGAAATAAGAAATGTTGCTTATACAGCAGTATTCTAGTGATAGAAACAGTCTTGGCTTAGAGTAGAACATAATCAGTGTTGGGGAGTAACGCATTACATGTAATTGAGTTACGTAATTTAATTACAAAATAAATGTAACAATAATATATTACAGTTACTGTAGAAAAAATTGTAATTCAATTACAGGTACTTTTGAAATTTTTCAAAATTACAATTTGAATTACATCTCAATATTGTCAGCAAAACTTTGCAAAGAATATTGTATGTAAAAAGAACTGTTTCCCTCCACAGCCATAGTTTGATACGGGACCTTCTGATAGGCTCTATCACGTCTACAGCGCCATCAGCGCCATCAGCGTAGGCCTACATGCCTGCCTGTAAACGTGTTATGATTATCATTATATTATCCTCACAAAAAATGTGATGCTAATTCATGTATTGAATGCCCTTGCTGCCTTGTGCGCTTGTACAGAACTGCTCGGCAGCCTGTAGACCAAGGCCGAAATCTTCGCATGGATTTGGGCACTATATATATCATTCAAAAATCAGAAAAGTAATCAAAAAGTAATCAAAAGTAATTAGTTACGTTACTCAGAAAAAGTAATTCAAATAGTTACACTACTATTACATTTTAAACAGAGTAACTTGTAACTGTAACACATTACATTTCTAAAGTAACCTTCCCAACACTGAACATAATACATGACATTTATCAATCAGTGGGTTTACATGTAATCCTGTTGGAGAGTCTTCAGCAAACAAATTGATGCTTATGCCACAATTAGAAACCACTTACTCCTGTAGCTTATGTATTGACCAGGGCAGGGTTTCCTGAAAGCAATGCGAGCCTAAGCCTAAATCTCTGTTAATGTTTTCTGAGTGTTTCCGGAAAGCATCATAACTTAAAAAACATTGTGAAAAGACTTGTAGATTTACATGCGCTGTAGAGAGTTGTGGAGAGAAGTTTTTAGGTGGACAGGAGGACACAGGGAAATCACAATCAAGAAAAATAAATACATTTTACAATGGTCCATATACTTGTTCGTATTGTATGTAATTGCAGCTTTTTTTTTTTTAAGAAAATGTTTCATACTCTACATTTCATTAATGGACAGTTAGCAATATTATAAAACTGGATGTACTGTACCACAATATGTCTCAATTTCTCCCCTTACTCAATTGTTGTTCAACCATTTCTTTGAGTGAGTAAATTGAACTTTATCGGACATGAGAAGAAAATGTGCCCAAGTGTATAAATGTCAAAATTGCTTCTTAATCGGCTCTTGAGAGCCCACCATGGTCAAATGTTTACTAAATCTGGAGTGCATCAAGAAAATGTTGACGTTAAACTGCAACTTAAACTGTGCAGTTTGAACATCGCAAGATATTGACAATCGATTGAAGCAGCACATTTTCGCATTTATGTCTTTTAGGAGGCCATTTATGCCATTTCATGCTCAAAAGGTAACAGAGCTTCAAAAGTTTCAACACTTATTAGATGCCATTGAACCCTGTCTCAAGTCTACAAAACAGATGATTTCTGTGGAAGTCTTTTTCCATTATTATTCTATTCAATCAGTTGGTAGATTCTCTGAATTTCAGGTTAGGTATTCTATGGTCTTTCAAAAGCAGAACATTACATGCACACATAGTCTTCTCCACACAACACAACACAACTACCATGAATGAGAAAGCATGAGTCATGGTTGGTTGGATATTTTTCTTTCCTCAGAGTCTAACTCAGAGTCAGAGTAGTGGAAATATTTATGGACTGCCCTCTTGGTGTGTACGCTCTTTGCAGCCAAGAGAACACTCTGTTGAAGATGCACTGAGCAGCACAAGTCATGAATCATGAATTATGCGACTGCTCTGTCACACTGTATCCTAATGTGATTTGATGACCATGATTCAGGATTGTCCTCTCTCTCTCTCTCTCTCTCTCTCTCTCCATGCACTACATACAGTAGCTGATGATCAGTAGTTGGCTGATAAAAATGACTTGGCATAGTAATGTTATGCATAGCTATCTTGGATTAAAATGAACAGATAATTAATCAAAATAAAAATGTGTCTAATTGAGGAGCACAGTTTCAGTTATTGAGGAGTCAATTTCACTTGTACCTCTATGGCCATATTGCGATATCGTTTTACTATCCAGCTAACAAGGCCTGCATGATTAACCTCACATAAAATCAGGTTTTACAATGGGCTAACTGGTGAAGCTAATTTATCAGAAAACATGTCCTGTTTTCACAGTTTTGATGGAAACACTATTAATTAATGCTTCGGAACATGAAAAATATTGTTATCAAAGTGCCTGTTAAAAATGAATGTGTATCACTGTGCTAAGTCGCTTGATAATGGCCATTTTGGCTGCATCACAATGCATCATGGCATATTGTTAATGGCATCCCAATGAATTATGCATCTACGGCACTATCTAGCAAAATCTACTGAAGAGCTTCTTTTTTTTCCACCGGAACAGAATTACAGTGTGAAGGCTGCTGAGGAGACTCCTTTGAATGGTTTGACATAACTGGGTCAGAAGACTTCATAAGCTAATGGCTTGTTAACTGTGGCAGCGTGTTGCTATTTGCCCACAAAAATGGCCCTAGTGAACTACAGGATTATAACATGAGGAAGAGCCTTAAATCAGGAAGTCAGTGTCTACAACAGTTTGTTAGAAAGCATGTCAAGTTATCTAGCCTCCCATTTCACAGTTAATGAAATGAGATGTCTCTGAAGGTTGCTGTGCTATTTTTTTATTTTTTATTTTTTTCAAATGTTGGAGATTTAGGCTTGTGTTCAAAGGAAACGTTGAAATGATGATCACTCTCTGAACTCTGTAGAATGTTCAAAGCTCAGGTGGGTCACATAGAAAATGTCGTGAACAGGTGTGCGTTGAAGTAGAGATTAACAGTTGTCATGGTGACCGGGTCTCTTTGGCAAAACAGAATCATGGCAAACACACAAACCAGAGCCTATAGGGCTCTGACACAAACTACGTAAACCGTGAACCGTGGGATCATTGATCTATAAAAAAAATATTTATAGATCAGTGCCTGGGACCAGGGTGATGCAATAATGGGCTGATAAATTGTCTTTCCGGTCCCCACAGTGCCGCTTGACTTTTTTATTTATTTATTTATTCAGATTTGGTTTTACCCTCACTAAAACAGAAGTGACAGTAACAAGGTTTAGTTGTGAAAACATTCTAGCTGCATGCATTGATTAACGTTTTTTTGACTTTTGAAAAAGGTGTTGGGCCTGTGATGTCGGATACACTATCATAAGAGGCTGCTCAGTGACATCAGAGTGTCGAAGAAGGGGAGCTTCTTTTTCTCTGTGGGAGGTAAACTACAGCTGCCGTGACTGAGCCACAAGGAAACCCATGGCCAGCCTCGGAGCCAGAGAGCAACGAGTGGGGGGGCTATGAGCATCGACGGGGGGGGGGGGGGGATACTGCAAAATATCTACTACAGAGCACTCTGTTTGGGGGGGGCACAGAGACCTGTTTGGGGGGGCCTGGACCCCTATGCCCCCCCCTGACGCCGAGCCTGCCCATGGCGTGTCCCTGGGCCAATGATGAGCACTTGATGGCTTCTTCAGCTCCGCCAGTGTGTTAGGGGTAGGACCTATCCAGCAAGCTGCGGCATGAAATGCTCAGTATGACAACCACATGCTCTGTTGGTGAGAGAATCAGTGATATGGCTTGATACATCTAGAAAACAGGGGAAGTGAGGGCAGAGTAGCCTTTTTTAGCAGGTAAAATATGATGCATTAGGACTGAAAATGAAAAGTACACTTTGTCTGCAAACAGTGTTTTAGAATAGCCTACTGAAAACTCTGTTTGTGCATTTATCCAATATATTCTGACCAGCTTAGCTGTAGCCTGACAAAGACACAAGTGTCTCAGATTTATCACACAGCTAGTCCACATGAGCAGTTGTGACAGAGAGCAGTTTTGCCACAAATGTTCATTTTTGAAGAGATTAATGTGTAGAGTTTTGAAAAGAAAAAAATGGTTCTGAAATTGTGTGTAAGAAGCTGAGTCAAAAGCCGTTAAAAAGAGAGCATCAGATGAGATCAATCATATCTCCTTCATCCATGCATCTATGTGATCAACATGCAGCTCAAGCAGGAGGCCACGGTCCCCATGATCATTGGATGATCCATAAACTTTGATTGATTGAGGAAGTAGAGGCATTAAGCTTGGCAATGAGTCAGTCGATATAATAGCAGCTTGATAGGAGATTGAGGCGCTAGAAGACAGAAGCTACATTGACACTCTTGTTCTCCTTAGCGGTTCCATGCTAAGTGGCTTAGTGGCTTAATGTGCGATGGCTCCATACCAACACGGCTGTCTTTGCTGTTGGCTCACGCAAAAGAAGAATGGCCGCTGTGTGCATGAATGCTGTCTGCTGCTACTACAACCGCTCTGTCTGCCATTGCTGGTTTGCCCATGCCGACTTATTGGACTCCAGCACAGACAGACTAGAGAGCGACAAAACAACATCGACACAGCATCGCTATCACCACATTAAAATTATTATTATTATTAGTAGTATGCTTATTATTATTGCCATCATTGTTATTGTTGCTATTCATGTTTTTTTTTGTCTTTTTTGTTGTACTAGTGCTATAGATGACTGATTATTACATGGCTAAATCATGGTGTATTTACTGTAAGAGTTTGAGCACTTGGAAATCCAATCTGAATAAAATACCTTGTGTGAGATGCTCATTACAGTTCTTTGTGTAACACATTGTTACCAGCCAATCATCAAGCTGTGTTGAAAACAATGAGTGATAAGATCATTAAATTATCCTGCTCTCTAACAACTGCTGGTTTTAATCATCGATGGTTATAATTAAAACCCAATATACCAGCAGGAGGTTGTGACATGCCTGCAGAGAATGACAATTCAGTTGGATGATGTGAAGTAGCTTATCAATGTCATCCCTATACAACCGGGCACTTCATTGAAGATCATTCCATGCATGACTCTCTAGTGAAGAGTAGTCAGTGTGTGTGTGTGTGTGTGTGTGTGTGTGTGTGTGTGTGTGTGTACGTGTGTGTGTGTGTACGTGTGTGTGTGTGTGGTGGGGGATGGGGTGTCAAAGAGAGAGTGGATGAGTGAGCATTTATGTATGATTCTGTGTTTGTGTGTGTGTGTGTCTCTCTCTCTCTGTGTATGTGTGTGTGTGTGTGTGTGTGTGTGTGTGTGTGTGTGTGTGTGTCTGTAGTACATACTGTATGCATCTCTCTCAGCTACTTTCCAACTGCCTGCAGTGGTAATTTCAATGAGATGGAAACCAATTTGCACTGTGAAGCATCTTCACGTCATTGGAATGCCATCCAGATTGAGATTGTCATGAATAACAATAAGAGCCTTCGCCACACCCTTGACATTGGACAGTATATGAAGTGACAAGCTGAAAATGAGCTAATGGACACGAAGTGAGCAGATGAGGTAATGTGATATCTTATAGGGGATGACTGTCTCCTCCACTAAAACCCCAAAGATGGGGAAGGTTATAGTGGTTTGTTTAGAGGCCAGTACTATTGTTGGACCTATTGAGGAGGAGTCAAGCTCAATAAGCTTGACATTCTGACAGCTACCACAGCTACAGTACAGTGACAAGCTACCAGAATGAATGCCTATTAACAAAGCTGGCAAGCATAATTGTTTGTAATTAAAACAGTTGTGGTGGCATCAGTATCATCAATATTCCAAAAGTCACTGCATGATTGAAGCGGAAGATGTACTTGCATATATTCATCCATTTTAGCATTTCATAACTTCCTTCACTGCATATTCACATTTCCTCAGTGTTCCACTGAAGACTATTCCATTGTTTTATGTCACACTCCTTCTAGACTAGAGTCATCAGACCCACAGTGGGTTAGAGAGGTAGAGATGAGAGGACGCCAAGGTCAAAGTTGAGGTTAAGGTACAGGACACAATATCAAGTTAACTTTGTCAACAATTCTACAGGACTGTCCTCAACATGAATACACACACTGATTTAAAATGTAGGTTAAAGACCACATCTGGTGAAAATCAAGTTTTTAGCCTTGTTTACAGTACGTGTACGTATGTTTTACCAGACATATCTTGAGCAAATTAAGCAGTCAATGCCATGACTGAGGCCTGAGGATTTCTGCTCGGAGCTACATTTTGACCAATCATCTTTGGGGATTTTTCAAAAAGATGCAGACAAGCTACTGTAGTTAAAACTTAAGTAAATTCTAAATGTATACTTTAGAACAGGGAAGATATATAGGGGTGTACTATATTGCTGGAGTTTGGCACTGTGTCAAATACAGGCAAGTCAATAGATGAGTGCAGTTGTGAATGTAATGGTGCATTCAAGACAACTTGAGAGACAACTCTAACTCTAAATGTACCCCCCCTTTAACTGCATCTCTTTAATGGAGTGTTCATCGTGTTCCAGGATTTGCCTGATGAAGACCTATAGTGGAAATGCAGCAGCATTAAGCATTGCCGGTCATTGTCAATTATACAGAGGCTCCATCAAAGACCCCTAGACCTCATGCCAGGCCTCCTCTCTGTATACTCAGCCGGGCAGATTGGACTTTGATGCCTGCCTTGATGCATCATTAACAATGCACCCTTCTAACAGAATAGTTCCTGGCTTTTAACGTCAGGGCAGAGCCAGTGGCCATCATGGCAGATATCAAAGAGGACACCTGGGCCCGAGATCATAGGGAGAGAGTTGAGGTGCAAGGGCTGACACTCTGTATTAGCTTGCAATCGTCTAATTGCTCTTGACTGATGTGCATTTTTATTGTATAAAAGATGACGTAAAATTACAGATTAAGATTATTGACCTTGAAAGAACGTCAGGTGAATCAATACAGTAGCTTTGCATTATATGGTACAATGTTTTACGAATATCAAACCTGCTGCTAACTTTTACCCGCTTATACAATTATTATTATTGAATCATATATTATCAAAAGAAATAAAGGATATCCAATGTGCTGTCTGCAAATCCATTCTCATAATTCATCAAATAAATTGCATTTTTTAGACATTAAAGCATAATTACAGGCAGTTACATTCATTAGTGAAATTATTGATAATAATTACCACCTGCTAGTGCAAAGAAATCCTACAGTGCCAAAATATCAGACTCTGTGTATTATTTTTCAAATGTCATTGTCTTGGCAAAGATTGAATGTAATCAAACCCTTACTTCATTGAGGAGAAATTGAGCCACTTCAACATTTAAGCTTTAAGGCTCAATCAGGACGTGATTAAGTAGACACTGGAACAACACGAAAAAAGGGACAGAGTGCAGAGAAACAGTAGCCTGGCTAGCACCACCCCTTCTCAATGAGAAGTGGTCTGGGAACCAAACGTTCATTTTCTCATATTTGGGCGCCACGAATGTCTATCAAATGTGTCATCGTCTTGCTTTCCCCCCTGTTCTGTGATTGGTCCCCTATCTCAGGCAAAAAAATAGGGCAGTAGTGTCCAAGCTGCCTTAGCAGCGTGAATCAAATTGTGCGCAAGGCAGCATGGGAACACCCAGGCTAGAGAAAGAGAGTGACAGGGACAAAGCAGACCATTGGAGAGACCAGATACTGGCACTTAGGATTTTAAAATAAGCTGAGCCGACTCCACAAGAACTTTTGGATACTGGGTCACTGATGAGGGCTCTCTAAAATACTTTTTGAATGTGCATTAATTTTTTTCTCTGCTGGTAAGTCGGTAGCGGCTTTTGTTAGGTCTCCCCACTCTAATGTCTCCCTTGACCCCCTCCACCACAGTGGTGACGGGAGCCTGCCTTTGTGCCCTGCTGGCGTTAGAGTGCTCCGGAGAGGAACGTGGTAAAAGGAAGACATTGGGGGTAATTTGAGGATGAGCTGCACAGAAGCAAACAGCGGGAACACACACACACACACACACACACACACACACACACACACAACACACACACACACACACAACACACACACACACACACACACAGACACACACACACACACACACACACACACACACACACAGACACAGACACAGACACAGACACAGACACAGACACAGACACAGACAGACACAGACACAGACACACACAGACACACACACACAGACACACACACACACACACACACACACACACACACACCTCTGGACTTTCGGTACTCTACAGACACTTACACATTCTGAAGCATTCAAGACTTGTAGCCAGAGAGAGCTTTTGGAGTGTCCTGGTTTCAATTCAAGCGAAATTAAATACACAGGACTGGTGATAAAGAGAGAACATCTATTTTAAAGTTGCTGTTACCACAGATGCCAGCGAGCATCTTGACGGTGACGTCAACAGCTGTTCTAGTGTGAGACATCTCTTCAGGGAACGGAGACTCAGATGGGAGTCAGAGGTACTAATTAAAACAGCAAGAGGGAGAATGAGAAATGCTGGGATATCATTTGGATTACAAATGACATATGCTGTGTTAGCAAAACATATGTTTAATGTGGATAGGCTATCCACGCAAGGAGGGATGAAAATGTTGGCTGTTCAGGTCGTCTGAGACGTGAGGCTATTTTGAGCCTTATGAGCAGTATGAGCTCAGGCCCAGCTGACCTACAGCAGGAGTAATTATAACGATGTAATTATGTCCAAGAAACAGTCATTAGAAACTCTACTGGAAACCCTCATGTGCCGTCATGAATTGCAATCAATTTAAAAGATGATGTTTTGTTTCAAGCATCCATCCATCCATCCATCCATCCAACCAACCATCCATCCATCTATCCATACATCCATACATCTATCCCTCTCTATCTATCTATCTATCTATCTATCTATGTCTGTAATAGTGTATAACTATTATTCTGCTATTTGTTTATGAGCTGTGTGCCATCGGATAGAAATGCAAAATCTAATGTATCATTTGAACCAAATTCAACTCCTTCAACCTTCAAGGGAGAACTGCTCCATTTTCAGGCGGGAGCCCGCGGGAGCCCGCGGGAGCCCTCTCGCATGGATTTTAGAAGATGTGCTGATGACTCACTCTCTCTCTCTCGCACTCGCGTTCTCACTTCCTCACTCTGGAACAATAAGGGAGAGGGGAGAAGACAGCCCAGCAGAGATGACTGGCATATTTAACTTTGCACACTTTCACACTCTCCCCAAAACTGCAAACAGACTCGTCAAGACAGCTGGAGCCGCCTACACAATTCCGTGTGCATTTGTGCCAGTATGTGAGTGTCTATGTGTGTCTAGGAACAGGTGTGTATGTGTAAATAGATGATTCATCCATCAAAGTCTTGTTAAAGTTGAATGAGACTATGATGCAAACCAAGCTGAAATAATACTTTGGATTGGGACTAATAAGGGGATCAATGCTTGAAGTAATGCACACTATACCTACACTTTCACTGCCTTATCCTTCCTATGACAGGTCAACATTCTATCCTATAGTAACTTGTCTGTAAGTATAGCGATAGTGATAGTATGTACTGTATGTGAAAAAGATCCAAATTCTTGCCTTTATTTGATAGGACCTTGATGGGTGAGATAGGAAGCAAGTGGGAGAGAGAGATGGGGTGGGATCGGGAAATGACCGCAGGCCGGACTTGAACCTGGGTCCCCGTGGGCACTTGAACCCTTTTGGAATTATGTAAGCACATTGGTCCAATCCAAATGTGAGCTCTGAGGACTTAAGGACTAAAGACTCACAGACTTAATTGATCTCAGGTGCTAAGTGAGTGAGTGTGTGAGGCCACATGGGCTGAGATAGGTGGTTGGGATTGGGACAGCATTTCACAAGATCACATGTACCTTGGAGATGTTTAAAGCAGGGTTCAGACCAAAGATTCCCGACGAGACGAGATGAGCCGCGACGCTCTAAAACCTTGCGACTGCGACTCAACGTGTTCAATGCTCTGCGATGGCTTGCAACTACGTGGAACTTCTAATTCACAACTCAGTCTCGTTTGGGCTTAATAACAAAGACGTTGCTGACATTTACACCATGCACGTGTGTCGTGCTGTTGTTTACCTTGGTAATTTCTGGATTTTGCTATGGTCTCCGCGGCAAACGTCACAACACTTTGAACTGTGGGTAATTCCCTTAGGTGAAGTTTGCACCGATGCAGAATCATGGAAAGGGCTCGGTAAGTGTGTACTCAAGCTATCGCGCCTTTCGACATTGGGACAGCCCTAAGCCCTTACGAATTTCGCGAGAACGCGCACCAAAGTCCGTAAGTCTGTGAGTCCGGACATTGGGATTGGGCCAGAGTAATCTGAAAACTGCGGCTTTGATTTAAAAACAAAAACAAAAAAGAAAATGTGCAACTGTGACCCAAGGGACCCCAAACGTTTTGAACGACAGTGTAAATCACCAACCATTTGCCAAACATGGGGATTATAATTACTGATATATATTTGACAACAGGTGATTGGTGAGCAACACAATTCTAAGACTGCTGTCAGAGTTTGATATTTTTCATCTCAGGTGGCTTTGGTTTTGGAAGAGGTGATATGAAAAAACACAACCATTGACAGTCGAGTTATGTACTTTGAACCATTCCTACAAGAAAATAAGGACAATTGAATAGAGAAAGCACTCAAGCAAAGAACAAAGAGTAAAAGACAGAAGCCAAGACAGAAAGAGAGAGACAGAAAAAAAAGAAACCAAGCAGGCATGGAAGGAAAAGACAAGGATGAACAAAGGGGCAGGCCCTTATATTCCTCTGGGTGAGAAAAGCATTCTTCTCTCCAGCTCAGCAGTGGAATGAGTTTTCTCTGTTTTAATAGAACATTTTCACCAGTCGTGCATGCATACCATCAGTTGTGAAATGGATAGTGGAGCGATATGGCAAAAAGACGGAGAGTTTGTTTCAGCACAGTATAGTTTGAGCTGGTAAACATAACCTTAATGGATCACGGCAACTTTATGGGAAATTAGCTTATTTGCCATCTTCCCCAGTGTTAGATAGGAGGATATATATCTTTCCTTCTGACACCATTAGCCTAGATTAGCATAATTCATAGTGAAGTGATTTAGCCTATAGCTAGTCTCAAGCGAGTACTACACCATCCTCTTCCTCAGCTCTTCCTCTAACGTTGTCAGAGGTCCTCATTTGTAAAAAAAAAAAGAGAAAAAAACCCCCCTGTTACTCAGAGCTGCATGATGAATAACCAGTGCCAGTTTGTCTAGGCACAGCCCATTATCAGACTCCCGTGCACAGAGTGTACAGTTACTCTTTCTCTCATTCAAAGCAATTTAGCTAATTTCAGAATCCACTTATTTAATTAGCAGTCACTGACATTCTCAATTAACACAACTTTTAGCAACTAGCCTTTTATTTTTGAAAATAACAGTGATGACTCACTGTATTTCATTTTGATTGTTACTGGGGCTTTGAGCGGTTGACATCAGCTGGTCCACTTACTGTTTACAAAGTACTATTCCAAAGACCTGTCTTTAATAGCCAAACAGTTTGTGTGTGTGTGTGTGTGTGTGTGTGTGTGTGTGTGTGTGTGTGTGTGTGTGTGTGTGTGTGTGTGTGTGTGTGTGTGTGTGTGTGTGTGTGTAAAAAACAGTAAAATAAATGCTGGTATTCAAAGACTTTGTGACATTTTAATAATACTAAAATAGGCTGGTATTTTTCTCTTGTCTATAACTTCCATTTTAAAAAATCTTCAGCCCTGGAAGCAAATGAGAACATTGCTATGGTGGGGAGGTTTATTCGGGCCTACAGGGTGAACTACAATAATGGCATACTGCCACTTCCCCATTGTTAATGTCATCCAAGCTATCAAAAAAATCTGGGTTAATCAGATCTCGGTCAATGACAATTTTAATCAGGAATGTTATGGTCATGGTACAAGACAACATCAAAGTACCCTTAAAAAGCCAGTGAGACGACAGTCCTTATTCCTGGCTATTCTTAGAAACCCATGCCAGAACGTCAGAATATTTCAATGACTACAATAATTATTGCAGTGGCAGTGTAGACCAACTATTCAGAATTTGAGTCTGGTACTGAAGTGTGGGGACGTGATCATGGGAAGTGCTTCAACCGATACAGGGCCTCTGTAATGGAACAGATGTCAATTTGTGTATAGCTACAAACATGCAAACTTTAGCCAATTTTTGCTAGCGTCCCTTTCCCGCCAGGTATCCATGGTATCATGTGACTGCAAAGTATGAATCGGCTAGAGCTAACCAACCAGACCAACAAAATTCGTTAATCCCTGTCAGGAGAATAGCCAAAACATCCTGCTTCTCGTCAAATGAAATGCCTCTATCACAGTTTTAGCTTCTGTAGCGACAACATTTTTGTTGTAAACAAAATCAACTGAAGCACGCCCTGGTGATGTGAATGACTAGGCACCGATGCTCATCAGTCCATCGTCATAGAAAGCCCACTCGGATGATTTGATTTCTGTGCCCAGTCTTCATACTGGCACAGGGGTTTCTCAATGGACGGGGTAAAATTCGGGCTGGGTTCCAGGCTACACCAGCTTGTGCGTACTGGCAGCAACAGCCTATTCCACCTTGATCCTCAACACCGGCTCCCCACAGGGCCTTGTTCTGAGCCCGCTGCTTTAGTCTGAGCCAGACACTGCTAATGAGCCAATACCAAGATATCTGACGACACCAACACCAACAATGATGAGAAGGCCTACAGACGGGCCGCTTGGCAACTGGCAGAGTGGGGTCAGGACTCAGGACACATCAATCTTGCTCTCAATGTCAGCAAAACGAACCACGTGGCCATTGACTGACTTCAGAGAACAGGATACAGCTCACTCACACCCCCATCTACAGTACATCGCTGGGAATGGTGTGGAGAGAGTTAAATGCCTTGGGGTTACCCTCAGAACACAGCAGCAGCTGTCAGAGAAAGGAGCCATCAACACTTTCAGTTTCTCAGGCATTGGAAGCTTGGATGCCCATCACAGTTCTCATCAGTTTTTACAGAGACTACATACTTAGTTTGTAGAACAGCTGCACTGTGAGCTACAAGAAAGCCCTTGGTGCATCACTCTAGCCTCCCTGCACTGGCACTTTTCCCCTAGATCTGCCCTCAGGTCAGGGCTCAGGGCTATCACAGGCACAACGAGAGAACTCTTTCTATCCCGTTTAGACCGTTTAACACTCAACACACCCATACACATGCATTTACTTCAATTTCTCTCTATTCAGTCTCTTAAGTATATGTATTAATTTATATGATATTATATTGGTCATACATTGTCAAGTATGTGAAGAAGCAGTCCAGTAAGAATCTCATGGTAATTGGAAGCCTATAGGCCTATACTATGTTTGAACTTTGAACTTTATTTATTTCAACTTCATTCACACAAGATTACAGCTATTTGCTGCTGCCTCTTCCATTTGAAGAGGGAGCAAAAGAAGATTGCTGAAGAAGTGAAGAGTTACAGTAATTGAAGCATGTCAGATAATCTGGATAAGATGAGTGGTAAGTAACATGAGGCAAGATGACAGTGTGATAGGGGTTAATTAGTTTCGGGTCGGAGATAAAATAATTCCGAGCTTCACGTCAGCACTGTGACATTAAAGGGTCATCAAATTACAAAGAGAAAATGACAGAGATTTATTATAGCCTGCACTCATCTGAATCTCTACCGCCTCTGATTGACAGCCATGGTGAACATCACCCTGGAACACGCCAGTTAAAGAGTTCCTGCCGAGCCGACGTGGAAACCAGCGCAGAGATCTCCAGAGGTTGGGTTTTAATCTGCGGCAAATGTCACCAGGTAATCCATTTGTGATTGGAGGTGGATGATAAGGTGGCCCAGTTTCATATTTGCATGTTAGCTTGTGCTAATTAGATCTGTCTCAAGCTACTTTAGCGGCTCTTGCGTGGGTAAACAAATATCATTACTTCCTCATTATCACTGGAGGGTAGAATGAGCAATGATGAACAAAGAGGCTAAAATAAAAAAGAGTTGAAACAGCAGTCGTCCACCATATTAGCCCATAGTCATCTGACGCATATGAATCTACACATCATTACTTGAGGAACTGTATGACGACAGACAGAGTGAGCAGTGAGAGCCATGGATATGCAGTATGTGACCTGCCACAGGGCTGCAGAGCATGTCCATTATTGCGGCGCGTTGACGCTTGCAGACGCCTAGACCCTCTCTTCGTCGCCGCTTGTGGTCGTGTAGTAGGCTAAAGCAGTTTATTACATCGAAATACACAATGCCAGCACACATAGGCAACTAAAGTGAAGATAGCTACTTAATACGTAACACTATTAGCCAGTGCAAGTAATTTTAACATATTTTGTTGAAATACTCACAAATGTCATTGCCATGTTCCTCCAAAGCACCTTTCTGTCTTGGTTCAAGTCGCCAACAATGTCATTTTGATAGGGTGCAGTGGCAAACTTGTTCTAAACTTAATGGCTTAGCCGCTATATAACTTAGCCTACTTATATATTTTCATTAAACCGAGACGATTAGCAGGCGGAACAAATATTTCTAGCAGGCTATGGTTCCGGACCGGAGGACTAGAGCAAAGGAGAACACTTGTTTACCAAAGACGTACTTTCATTGGCTAGCTGCCTCGCGTTTACCGCTTTCATTTGCATAAAGTTCAGCAGAGCCCAACTTCTTGACGCATCGCCTCTGTTCAAATGACCGCGCCGCCTTCCCAAGGTGCTTTGCGGAAGCGTTAACTACGCCGTGCCGCTCTCCATAGGAAATTAATGGGCTATGTGCGGCGCGGTGGCTTTTGCCGCGATAATGGACACGTAACGTAACTCGGGTACAACTCATCAAATGGCAACATTTATGTTAAACAACGTTTTACAGTGGGTATGCAACTGATGGCATTTAGTTCTGAAACCGTTTTATTGTTTTGTTTTTGCTATGTATAGTGGCAGAAAAAAGATTAATAAGAGGATGCTCAGTGGTTTGACTTGAGATCCTGTTGTGAACAGATTTGTTTATTATAGTGACAAAAAAAATGTTTTGTATGTTTTGAATGTAGTTAGATTTACCAGAGAAGACTCCCTATGTCAGTGCTGTTGAATCACAGTTCCAGTGTTTGGAAATATTCATACAATTATGCTCAAAGTCACTGGCAATGTGTAGATAAGAAAAAGACTTCAAGCTATCTCAGACTTCAGACGCTATGTTAAGCTATAGATTTTCTCTGAGCATTTTGAACATAATGATCATGGCAAATAAAACCTCAGGGTCCAGATGCATGCTTTAGCGGCAGCATATTTTCCCTTTAAAGAGCTAGTAGACTACAAGGCATGCTATTTAAAGAGGGTTTCATGCCTTGGTGTATATTCTTTCACATCTGAAAAACACACAGAGCATAGAGAACTCCATGGATGAAGATACACACAGATGGAGAATTCCTGAACACTGGCAAGAACTGTGCAAGTGGCAGTGTGCAGGAAAATTGTTAATTTTCATATCCTGGTACCGCTACCTCATCATATGAGTACATGCTCTCTCTCTCTCTCTCTCTCTCTCTCTCTCTCTCTCTCTCTCTCTCTCTCTCTCTCTCTCTCTCTCTCTCTCTCACACACACACACACACACACACACACTAATTATCCGGTGGGGGTGTGCCTCCTGCTTATCAAAGTGTGTTTGATAATGGCCAGTTTCTGCTTGCACCAGGGGTTAGTGTAGATGAAACATAGAATAGTTTGCCGATTAGAGGCCCTGATGGAATTTTGCCCTGCACTCTTCTCAACCTGTCTCTTTGTGTGTTCTCTCCATCTTTCTTCCCGTTCATAATCCCCCCCCCCACCCAACCCCCCCCCCACCCATTTTGTAATTCTCCTTCCAGATTCTTCCAGCCCCTCCACTGCTATCTCTACGATAACGAGGGGCTTCCATGGAAAGAATAATATCACCATCTGCAATCTTTAACCACACATCATTGGCTGAGAATACCAAGGAAAAATGTAACAGTAATCCAATGTAATGCTGCGGAAAATCCCCATGGCTTTGTGTCGAGCTATCTGTTAAAATGTTTCTGGTTTTTACCTAATCGAAGGTCTTGTCTGCTTAAATCATATCGATGGCTGAGCTGGCTTATAGTGCAATGACCCTGTCGTGATGGCCTTTTCACATCACCATGGAGACTTTTGGGATGAAGTGGCGGTCATATCAACGTTAATGAAATCTCTACAAAGGGCAGCTTTCATCAGCCTCAGAAAAAATGAAGGAGTAAAACCATTTGCACACAAGGCTTTGTTAAATTTTTTCCATCTTTGTTTCGTCATACCAAATTGAAGTTATTATAGTTTTATTGACAACAACAACAACAACAACAACAGCAACAACAACTCGAGCACAATTTTCACCTCATCCTCTTGACCTACTGTCAGTGAAATAATGTTTACTCACAACTTTTGTATTATTCTTTGAATAAATCCCTCTGTGTTTCTACAGTATGCTCCACCTCCAGCTCTTTACAGCTCGGAGATATTCCTCATCCTACGCTTATCTTGTCGTTCCTGGTGCTGTTTTCTCAGACCTCCCACCTTATCCATTTATCTGCCTCCCAGCTTGTGTGGATGGCACTGACGCCATTCCTTATGCAATACCAGCATCCCGACAGCTTCCACCCCACCCCACCCCACCCCACTCCCCTTTTCCCCTTTCCTCCAAACAGCCCACTTCTGAGGTCATTTATTTTCCTTGTGACGATGTGGAAGAGAATGTCAGTGGCAACCGTCTCCACGGTTACCGTGGTGGGACCCCTTTTGAGTTGGGTTGGGGGGGGGGGGGGGGGGGGTGATCGCTAGGGGAGGTGTGACTCAGTTGTGGTCTCCTGTGGATAAGCAGGGCCTGGTTTGACAGGTCGGCTAATGACAGATGCTCCATAGGTGATGCTCTTGAATCGGCCTGTTATTTGTATGACCTGTCAGGCCGTCTCTCGGGGGGGCTGTCAAATGCAGGGGTGGGGAGGACACTGAGAGATAAGCCTGTGGCCCCTGATATATATATATATACACACACAGTATACAGTATATATATATATACGTATATGTATATATACATATACTGTATATATTTTTTGTAAAAAATGTTCTTTATTTATTTATTTTACTGGCCTCATATGGAGGAAATACACACGTTCACAAATGTCTTTTATATTGCCTGTGGCAGCATTTTGCATATGTAAAGGTTACAAGGTCTGACCTGCTGCATCACCAGCCCACCACATTCTTTGCATGCACACCACATTTTGTTAGTCCATCCATAGGGGTCACGGCAACGGACACATTCCAAAAGTTGCTTGGAGCGCAATGATCACTGTGTGCGGATATTTTTCAACTTATTCAACTATTGTTAATGTTATTAGCGTATTTCCGGACCTGGTTGATTGTTGGTTGCACCTAGTGAATCACCACACTACGATGTAAAAGGATCAATGTGTGCGCTAACATTTTTATGCCATTTACATAATGTAGCCTAGTTCTTTTTTTAATATTTGATGACAGGATAGAGACTTGTAGACAAATGATGTAGACTATTATTTTCATTAACAGGCTAATTTTCAATCTCAAAAGATTGACCTTGGTCTGGCGATAGCCAGGCTAAAAGTGCTCGCCTCCCACTCAGAAGTTGTGGATTTGAGTCTGGACAAGTGGGAGGCTGAACTGTGCGGTACTGTGACCCCGGAAGGGAGTGAGATTTAGAGGGGTGGGTGTATTGGTAGCCAGCTGGTACATCAATGTGCAGTATTTACATGAGGTAAACCTCCCTTCCAATGATTTCAAGCCTATGGCCCATTTCTTCAGGCTCCGAAAAACTGGAAACAAATTAAGTGGGGGCAACCTGTCCCCCAAACAAAAACGAGACCTTGGGGGTGTTTATTTTCTAGGACTACTGAGGGTAGGAGTGAGCTTCCTTCCGGTGTGTTTTGTTTGTTATTTAAAATTAAATATAAACATAAACACAAACAAACACGACAATCCTGAGAAATCCCTGACTGCACCTTTAAAGTGTAGATTGTATCAACTCTTAGATCCATCCATGTTGAGTCACTTGCCTTTTTTTATGTTTTATATGATTAAAAAAAACGTATTACAATTATTATGGTCTCAATATTTTGTTGAATTATGTTTTTTCCATCACATTTTATAATGTGGAAAAAAGGACTAAACCGGTGTTCATAAAATTAGCACATTTGAGTAAAATGTGAAGAACCTGGTTATCAGCCCTTTCTTGCAGTCTAACAACAATCTAACTGGTTTAAATTCACTGTAAAATCAAACAAGACACTGTGTATCTATCTTATAAACCAAAACTCACAGAATGTCAGGTATAGCTATGCATTTTGTTGCCTTTTTAAATGGCATTATTATTCCCTTTTTAATGCTGATTTTATGCCATTGCTATTTTTTGTCGGGCCCCTATTTAAATGAATATCGACAAAAGTGTTGAGGTTTGATCTGGATTAGTTTTTGTCTTTTGCAACGTATCATGGCGGTTATCGCCCAAGTACTAGGCTTCCAGCTGGGTGTATGTGTTGAGGGAGGGGTATCCAAATAAATTACCTCCCCCTACATGCACACACAGACAAACACACACTCGCAAACACACAGAGACACACATGCACACCTAGTCTGGCACTTCCTCTATAATCGTTATTGGACTTCAATCCAATTTTCAGTTCTTTTGTGGCTGTGAAATAGTGCCTATGTTCAGTCCAGTGCTTTCTTTTGTTGGCACTGAAGGTTGCATTGACCTCACAGACGTGATTTGAGAGGGTGAGCCAGTAAGACAAGTCCTTGAGCTCTCCTCCCCACTGCAGGTGTTACAACCGTTTGTGATAAAGAGAGACAATCCTCCTGACTAGACGATAAGGCATTTATCGATGTCAAGCAATCAGTTACGGATTTGAATGTGTTACCATTAACACGGCAACAAATATATCTGCCACAAATGCTCCACAGACTGAAGTCAACATTTATTCTTGATGGAAGATATAATAAATATGGATTTAGATCAAACATGTTAAACTTAAACTTCAATTTCAGCTCTAGTGCATGAGTTTCATTTTGGAGCAATTTGTGCTCACGGGCAGAGGTGTGTGTGTGTGTGTGTGTGTGTGTGAGTGTGTGTGTGTGCATATGCACGTGCGTGTGTGTGTGTGTGGGCGAGTATGTGTGTGTGTGTGCTTGTTTGCGCACATATGTGTGTGTGTGTGCTCATATGCATATTTGTGTGCGCGCGTGTGTGTGTGCGTACGTGGAGCTGTAAGCATCACTGAGAAGTGATGAGGGCTGATGGTGATGCCAGGTGCCTCCCTGGTATCCTGACTGCCACAGAGTGTTCAGGGCGTCTGCCTGCCTGTGCTCCCCTGCTGCAACAGCAGCTTCTGCGTCAAGCTCCCAACAAAGTCTTCCCTGTTCCACTTTCAACAACTGCTCTCTCCCCACTGCTTGCATTTTGGCAGCGTTGTGAGACACTAGGTGCTCTAACATGCTTTAGTGTTTCACTCTGTTGCACAAAGCATATCTGACACGGTACATGGATATCAAAAATATTCCAGCACTCTCATTTTTCTTAGCAAACTACATTTCTTGTTCATTTCATGATTTTATATTTTGTAGATCCTTAGAGGTGTAATAATCTTAGAGATTTGTTGCCTACTTGGAGATATTGTTTGCGTTGTTTGTTGTGAGCTATAATTAAAAACATTTTTCAACATCTAAAATGATATGATAATATAATTGTTGTTTTCAACAAAAGGAGAAGGTAATTAAATGTTTGGTGACAAAAACACTGTTTATCTCTCTGTCATGGAGTGACTTCTACAGTATATCTCAGGGAAGTCTTCATTTAATATGACATGCCTTGTGAATTCATTTCTTCAGCTACACATTCACACGCGCGCGCACGCACGCACGCAAGCACGCATGCACACACGCACACACACATATCTTCCATACTGTAGTATTCCTGGGAGGTCCAAGCAGAAAAAAAGACTTACAGTAGGTTGTGTGAAATGCAGGACGCACACCCAAGACCACCTAACAAGGCCGTTTTTCTCGCCTTTCTGGGGTTTGAGGGTAGTAATTACCCAGTATTCCTCATGGCTGTCATAACTGGCTGTTCAGTGGCTCGGGCCCCCCCCCCAACCCCCCAATACACACACATCTGCTCATTTTCTCTAGTTTCCCCTCTTTTCCTTGTGGCCTCACAATTACCTCGGTGCGTAACAGGATTCAACTCTCCATTGTTCAGGCGGCTGGGGCAAGAAAGCACTGTGCTGTCATTGCCTCAACTACGCACTGGCAGTGGGAGGGAAGGAGTGTTTTAAGGACCTTTTTTTCCCTTCAAACTAATTATCGCACCCACATGCTGTCTTTAGCCTTGTTCTCAGTGGATGATAGCACAAAGCCAAGAGGTGCAGGGGCCTGTCTCTCCTTCAGCACAGGAGAATATTGAAAAAATAATTACCCTGAAGGTCTAGTGTGGAGAATGTTCCATCATATGACGTTAAGGAGTAATGTGTGAAAATGGAACTCTGATCAAAGTAAACATGACTGTGGTCATGGCAGAGGGAGAGAGTGAATAGAATAGGCTGGTTCGAGCAAAAAAAGGATGATCTGGATTTTTTTAAATGCACTACATTTTATTAGATTCAAGTCACAAATATATAAGTATATTACACACCTTTACAGTAACAAAAATATAGACATCTTTTTTTCCTAAGGCTTCACACTTTCACCAAAAAGTGCTTGAACTAAACACCATCAGACAAAATCACCAGAAAGTTGTATTCAAGACCCTAACTGATTTTCTTTAACTTCACGTCAGCAAGTGTGACCGATATACTGTATGCCATTTCAGATATCAGCCAAAGTGCAAACAAACTACATATCTATCAAAATTCTATGACATTCAAATAGAAATCACCCTGTGTTCGTTCCCCACTCATTGAAATACAAACAACACAATTAAGCAACTCCAGTAAGGAATATAATGGTCAAAATCAACACCATATCACAGCAAATAATTAAATACCCTTGCCAGACGCTTTTGTTTTCTTAACAATGATATGAGTTTACTTGCCGTTTTGCATCCAGCTTGTGAATATAATTTGCAAAGCTACAGTGTCTGCACTTGCTGAACATTAAAACAGCAAGAGGCTGTCATCAGTGACAGTTTGAGGTACTAACTGTTGTGTTCAGTCGGTTTACATCTCTCTCTCTCTCTCTCTCTCACACACACACTCACACTCACACACATGCACACGCACACACACACACACACACACACACACACACACACACACACACACACACACACACACACACACACACACACACACACACACACACACACACACACACAGAGCTACTGCAAAGAGAAGAGCAGGAAATGTTGACATTTAAATTCCAAGCTGGGGAGGGGACATCCCCAGCAGTGTATATGTGTTACAATAAAGTGTCTCTCTACACTGGGGCATAAAGCTGAAACAAGCATGTGCCAGTCATGGAGTCTGAGGGGAATGAGATTCAGTACCACCAACATGGAAGCTTCCCGTATACACAGGGAGGTTCGCGTTGAGTTTTACAGAACATCCCAAAGGCCTTGTTTAGGCGGGTTTTGGCCCGTTTCATTGATAGTCCATTTCAAACGAAAGTGGAAAATACCCCTAGCTTCTGCTTAAAACACAATATCACTCAGAAAGGCACAACATTTGTGTTTTCACTCGACCACAATGTACAGTACAAACATGTCAAAGAAAGAAAACATCCCTCAGAGGATTCCTGAACATATATGCTCCACCTTCAAGCAGAGCCCTGTCTCAACACGACTCTGCCTTCAAACAGAGGTCCAGGCCACATCATACGGGATAGTACTGTGCTCATTCTGAATGCCAAATGTATTGTTTAAATGAGTTTAATCAGAATCATATAAAAAACAACCCACCAGTTCAGAAATAGCCAACTACCACAATGAAACAAAATCTATTATTGAAAGCTTTATTTATGCTTTCCATAGACCTACAGTTCTTTGCTCAGACAATGCATGGCATTTTTAGAAGCATTCTTTCTAAACAAGTAAGGGATAACGGCCGACGAGGTGACCGGTTCGATGGAAATAATGGCTAGGTGGAGGTCTAGAACTCCGGCGACGTGCGAAGCACGGAGACGGAGTTACCTCCGCCGTGCCATTATTTCCATCGAACCGGTCGACCTCGAAGGCCGTTATCCCGCTTATCTCCCGTTTGTATTCATAACCTGTATATTTAGAACATAGTTTTATTCCACCGTTGCGTCCGTAAACATCGCTAAAACTGTCTTGACTGTGGGACTACTTTCCGCCACATATCAACTTTCTACTTGCAGGACAAAACTGCCGTTACTAGTTCTAAATGGATGGTTGCTATGGCCAAAAGCCAGTCGTTAGTTCTAAATGGCTGGTTGCTACGGCCAAAAGCCAGTCGTTAGTTCTATTTCTCCCGTTGTCAAGCGGGCATATCCCAGGATTCTGATTAACTTTAACTTTGAAAGATCGCTACTTTTATAGCCTACATGGCATCAAACTAGCTACAATCCACCTCCGTCATATGCTACAATGTTACTATGGTTCTGCACGTCTGTATTTCAGCTTGGATGCAACGTGACAGTTCATTTAAACTTCGCAACGAGTTTGGCGAATTAATATTCAAGTGTGATACGGGAACTACTTCAAAGGTAGCAGGTTATACGAAGTTAATGGCCACCCCATCAGCCAATCAGAGAAGAGAATTCCATTTGTTGAGGGAGATAACTGATTATAATGCGCGTGTGTGTGTGTCTGTGTGCGTGGTGTGGGGGTGGGAGGTCATGTGTCATTTTCTTCAAATTTAGCTTTATGGCTTTGACGCTACGAATCATATTTTATAAAAACCTATCGGTTTTCTGCTACATACTGCACGTAATCTGTCATTCATCATTTTCCCCAAGCAAACTACCACATTAGCTAAATCGGCCATGTCAGAAAATTCTGACAGACTAGCAGCTTATAAAGATGGCAATACTTTGTGGTAATTTATAAGACTTTATAAGACTTAAATCACTCCAGTAAGGTGGTACTAAATTGTTACCAAACCCCATCTTTGATACTATGAAATCACCTGCATACAAGGAGATATCAGGTGTTAGATGTAAGCGTCAAACAACCTGGTAAGATCTATTAGAGTGTAATATAAAAGTATAAAAATCATTTTTAGCATTCTTTTTTTCCTCTCGTTATGAACATAGTGTTTTTTTTTTTGTTCAAAATAAGGGGAGAGAGCTGTCATGTCGCCTCCCGTGTATTAAACTTTTACCCTGTTCCTTTTGTAGTGCCACTCAGTTCCCTGGTTTTGCTCTTTGTCGTCGTCCTGGCTTTCCTCTCCGTCTCTCCCGTCTCCTCTTTCTCCTCGGCCTTCTCCTTCATCTCCTCCTCTCTGGTCCTGTCCTCCTTCTCTCTCTTGCGGGCTCTGCCGTTCTCCAGCCTGCGCGTGGCGAGGGAGCGTCTCCGCAGCAGCAGGCGGTTCAGGATGTCGCGGCAGGTCTTCCGGTACTGGTGGCGCAGGAGGGAGTAGACGAAGGGGTCGCACGCCGCCTTGCTGTAGGCCAGACACTTGCACACCACGCCCCAGTGAGGGCTGATGGGAAACCACTCAAACAGCTCCATCACCCTGGTGTGGCAAAGACACACACACACACACACACACACACACACACACACACACATACAGTACATGTACACATCTCTGAGTACATAGAAATATATCAATGGCTTTTAAGCAACACACTATACTATAGTATACTGTATATACATATGTATATACAATATAACATAGTTCTTAAAATAATTTAAAATAATGGTTTCAAACTCATTTTGATACACAGATTTACAATTTGTAGACTTGTGTCTCTGTCAATAATGATGAGCGCTCAGAATGCCTGATATTGCACTACGTAACCATGCTGTTCTGACCAGGAACATGATCCTTTTCATCAGTCTCCGATGAATTGGGTACCCCTTAGTGCTAAACGGGTACAAGTAGGACAAATGGTAGAATTCCTATTGTGTGACTTTAAAGTAAGAATAAAATGAAAATCATTACATCACACTTACATACCAACAAAGACAAAACTGGTAAATCAGACTATAACTTACTAGCTGAAGGACTGGATTACTGACTGCAAGATACGTTTCCTGAATTCTGCTTTTAGTGATGTGAGAGGGAGGTGAGAGTAGTTCTGTACCAGGAAGCCCATGGATAGAGTTACGTCAGCTGGTACCCCACTGCCCCTACTCAAATGCGCTTGATTGAAAAGGCCCAGGGAGACCCCGTTCATCAAAATGGAAATATTCAATCTCCCGTCAATCAGCAATCACTTTGCGATTCAGTGCCACCTCGTCCATAGCAGCCCCTGCAGTCTTCTTACCTGGTGATGACATAGGGGGTGAAGCAGACCACGAACGTGCCGATGAAGGTGCTGATCTTCCTCGTGGCCCTCTGCCTGCGCCTCTTCTGCTCCTCCAGACACCGCTGCCTGACGCTGCGGGGGGGTTGGGGTGGGGGTGGGAGGTGGGGGTGGGGGTAGAAGAGGGGAGGTGGGACAAGGTTGGCAAAGACAAGCTACCATTGGCCTCGAAAAGCACAGTGCTGCACTGCTGTGAGGGGTAGAGAGACTGGCAAGAATGCTGCCTACCGAGCCTCCCCCCAAAAAAGTGAACAGTCAGAATATATGCCTTAACAATGACAATGCGACGACGAGTCACTTAGTGTAATAGCCCATCCCTGGCTAAATGGACACATGGAGATGAATGCCTCACGAAGAGGCAGCGCAACAGGGAGTGCTGGGCAATTACGCCATGTAATGGGCCCATTCTACAGCACACCTGACCGAAGACGAGTCCTTCCCCAGACTTTGCGTGAGTGTGCGAGCTCTCAGGATGAACACGGGGTCTGACACGCTCACCAAAACTCAGTTTGATAGGCCAGATATGATTTGAGCCCTATGATTAAGTGTAACTGTGCGTTCACACCAAAAGCTTCAAAAGCTTCAAGAGCGCCGGAAATCATTCATTTCCAATGGAGAGTCGGCGTTACCGGCTTCAAAAGCGTTCCGGGCGTGAGCGTGGCTTCATGAGCTTCACGGGCGTCAAAATAAAGTTGAGCCTCAGTTAACTTTATGGTAATGAGCTATGACACGGTTCGGCGTCAACTAATCAGAATGTCAAACTCGCAGGATTGCTGCTTGTGGTTTGTTCAAATGTTTCACGTCATGGCTTTGACGCTTTCGGCGCCGAATGCACCGAACTGGGTTGAGCGTCGGGCTATGAGCTTCACCAGCGACTTTGACGCTTTTGACGGTTTTGGTCTGAACGCACAGTAATGGTTATTAGAAAGCCCTGTTGTTGACTGCAATCAGTGGTGGGTGAAAATGACATTTTGATCAAAGCTGTTGTCATATTGAGTGTTTTGATTATTCTGCCTTCCAAATATTATGTGCATTTCAACCATTTGCAGCTGAGCATATCTAACACAGGCCTTGATCATCTCCACCATCACATTCTTCTATTCTTGTTGCTAGGGGAAGGGTCTGGAAATACCAATGATTCAGTGTTGCTGAGAACAGTGACCTATTCACAACAGCAGTTGTAGATCATTAACAGTTGAAACAAGCGCTTAGACATGGCAAGGACGATTTAGACTGCAGGGGTATGAACACATGCTGTACAAACAAGGACGAAGCCTCTCAGGTCCAGACAATGTTGAATGAAATGAAAGCTCATCAAGGAATATTGATATTGAACCGATACACCTACTGTAAGTCAGTACATTACCAGAAAGTGTTAGTGTTTAGCTGTGCATGTGTTGTACAGTCTGCATTGGGATAGTCTGTCTGTACTACTCTATTCACTCTATACAGTACTCCCAAACTGGGATAAATATTTGGGATCCTCAAGATTGCTACACAGTATACAACATAGATTACCGTATTTTCCCGACTATTAGCCGCAGCTTATACAGTACATTGATTTTGCAAAATGTATTCAGCTATGAGGTTAATACACGGGGGCAGGTAATATGGTATTCATATGGTTTTGTTTCTTTTAACTTGCATAAAACACTGTCCTGTGGCTTATACACAATGCGGCTAATACACAGGAAATTACTGTAATGAAACATTATGAGCCACAGACGAATAATTGAAGTTTCACTGGGAAAGCTAGCAAGCTATAGAGATATGTGAGGTTCATACTGTACATGGTGCACTCAAATATCTTCTGCTAGTGTTGTCACCTGAGCTATCGGCAGCACATTGAGGTGTGAGAGAAAAGGTCAGGTCTAATCTAAAGCTCTAATGAAGACAACCGATCAGGTCTAATCTACATGTAAATATAAATAAAATAGTCTAGTGTAATGTTCGGTTGTCAAGTTCATGCAAACCAATCATGTCTCTGGAAGCTACATCAAAGTGACGGGATGGGATTTTTTAATAGTTCAAAACCGTCAAAGCACATAAATGGGACACAACCATAGTACATTGAAGTACTCTGGAACTGATACACACACACACACACACACACACACACACACACACACATACACACTCTCTCTCTGTCTCTCTCTCTCTCTCTCTCTCTCTCTCACTCACACACACACACACACACACACACACACACACACACATTACGAATTACAAATAAACTTGGACACGACTGTGTATTGAGACTGATGCCAGCTTAATCATTAACCCTGGCTAGATGACAATGATAAAAATAATAATAATAAAGAAAATACGAAATAAATTAAAAAAGAACGAAACTTATATAACCAAGGGTAAACCTGTATTTTACAGGTCATTTCAAGAAATGACCAGTGTAACAAGGCACTGGGAAAGAGTACATAACAGAATAATCTAAATACCTCGGGTGGATATCCACAAGCAGCACCAGCGTCTGCATGGTGATCACATCAATGCGTTTGCAGTGAAACCTCGCCACTTTCAGCACTTTGAGATACGTTACGCAGAGCACGACCAGAGACAACAGGAACGTGACCGAGTGTAAAACAAGCGTGTAGATGACAAATTGAGTCCTCATGCCGCTCGCTCGGGTGTTGCACAGGGTGCACGAGGCATAGAGTTGATGGTATCCCACCCAGGAGAGGCACGACGCTACTACAGAGAAGGACAGCGAGTGAATCCACGTGTAGCCGAGAGCCATCACGGCGTCCCGATGCCGGATCCTGGAGTGGTAGCTAAGCGGGAAAACCACAGCCACCCACCGGTCTATGCTCAGAGCAGCCATGCTCAGCATCGAGTTAGTGGTCAGAAAGGTGTCCAGGAACCCCACTATCTGACAAAATCCGTGCCCGCCCGGGTGACCCTTGTAAATGAGTCCTCCAAGAGTCAGGGGCATGTTGGACACTGTGAGCAGCAGGTTGCAGAAGGTGAGGTTGAGGATGAACAAGCCCGGCACCTGTTTACGAATCTCCGCGTTATACAGAAAGCAAATCAGCACCACAACGTTGGACAGCAACGACACCACGATGATCACGACTAACAGGAGAGAAACCACGACCTCCACTGTGTGCATGGTGCGTCCCGCTCTCAGATCCCCTGGCAGGTGACGGCACTTTCAACACACCTGCACATGTTGCCCTAATGCATGGTCACACAGCTGCTTTGCAGATGTGTTTCCAAGACGCGAGACGCCTGGTCGCGCACAACGAAGCGCAATCGATTGGCTGCCTCCTCCCTTTAGTTTGTCGAGAAAACGAGGAACCCATCAATTTTACCGCTGAAAATGTTTTTTAAAAATCACACAGCACAACACCGGGTCCGAAAAACAGCGTTTACGTTTTACTCCACATACGCTCCCCGCCGGCCACAGGTCCCCCAAGTATCGCCTTGTTGCGCAATTGCGCAGTGCCAATTCGTTTCGTGCGGCGCTCTTTGAACATCGTCCTCGAAGCTACTTTATGCCTAATTCTGTCTGAAGCGTACCCTTCCCACCCTCGCAAGTAAAATTCACAACTTGCACATGTAACATCGGCCTTCCTAGAAACGTTTACACCTCGACTTTTTCTGGATATATCTAATTTTAGGTGCTGTTATTTTTGGTGGAGGGAAATCTCTGTCATCTGCGTCATAGATAGACGCACAGCACGAAACACGATGATATTGTAGTGCATATTAATACACAGGCGTCATGCCAGACAGTGCATTTTATTCTACGCCCAGTTACTGTTAAGAAATTGTGAAAGTGACAGTCAATTGGGAAGTGAAGGGCGTTTGTGCAATTTGGGCATTGCATTTTAAAGATGTTTTAAAAGGAACTGCTCTCTCATTGAAGCCATATAAATGCCAGAAGCCACTTTCAGCACTGATTTAGTCTCACATATAACAACCCCATTGCCTCACCTTTAAATGATGAGAATGATACCACATCTCTTCGCTCTCTCTCTCTCTCTCATCTCTCTCTCTGTGTGTGAGATACAATTTTATCTTTACCTCCAAACATTGGACCTTCAGCTAGCTTTTGATGTACAGTACTGTGCATGGTGGAGACAATGGTGGAGGCATGAGAGCAACTTGATAACAGTGTTTGTGTGTTTGTGTGTGTGTGTGTGTGTGTGTGTGTGTGTGTGTGTGTGTGTGTGTCTGTATGTGTGCATGCATGTGTATGGCAGACAGACAGACAGACAGGCACAACGGGAGAGATAGACAAAAACACACCTTGCCTTGTTCTGTTTGATCTGCTGTAGAAACATTGCTCTTTCAAGTACCCATTTATGCATTGTGTGGGTATGTTTATGGGTGAACCTGTGCCTCTGTGATATACAGTATGTAGAGAAACTGATAGACAGAGAGAGGATGAAAGAATTCTGGTACACAACATAGGAATATGGTTATGGTGTTTTTCATAACATCGTAACATGCTTGTGCTGCATTTAAGTTATAATGAAAACTCTAGTGATAAAATTCATTTATTCATCTTTTCTTTCTGTCACAGACTCTATCAAAATATCCAACCACATGGACAAGAATGTGAAGGCTAGTGGGCCTTACCTTCAGATATTAGGCAAGGTTGAACTCCATGCTTTAAATCTGGCTCCAGTCTAAAAATACGGAGGAATTACTGTCTTACAGTATATAATTGCAAAACAATGTGTTCTTCATCAGTACAGTAGCCTGGTTTAACCAGACTCACTACTTCATTTGACTTTGGTCTTTTGATTTTTAAGTCTGGTCTCTCATGAATGGAAACCCTATAGCATCGTAATAAGCATGGACTTTGTATTAACTTTGAAATCACTATTGGTCCAGCCCATTGGTCAGGGATTCCTAACATAATTTCCTACTTCACATAACCGTTACAAACTAATAATAATAATAATAATAATAATAATAATAATAGTAATAATAATAATAACAATAATAAATGTCATCCACAGTCAGGAAACTGACTGTCCTACCTTTGCCATACATACATTTACACATTCTTCCGACAGCAAGTTTTTAATGTTCACAGATGTTGCTACAACCTTTTATCACAGCCACTTTCTATTGTGAAACAAGTGTCATCCTCTCTCGTCACTGATTGGCAAGCCACCCTGGCTGAAGGAAACATTAGTGTACAGTATTATCAGGTGCCAGACTAGTTTCTCAATAAAATGGAAATGGATGGCGATACTAGGTGGCCAGGGCCTATCAGTGAAGATGAGCATAAATGTTTGAGGGGCAAAGACAAAAAAAAGAAGGGAAACGGAGAATGCGAGTAAAATGAGAGAAAGGTATGGAGGATTTTAGAAGTTGAGGACTTACAGTATATAGTATAAAGAGTAGGGTTGGGTATCGTTTGAATTTGAACGATTCCGATTCCGATTTCGATTCCTTGTTTCGATTCTGGTTCCTAACGATTCTCGATTCCGATTCTTGTAAGAAGCAGGGTCAAAAAAGTTTTAATATTTTAAATGAGCTAGCTAACCAACGGTCTTTCTGAATGACATGGTCTGATCTTCATCAATTTTAATTCTATGAACTTTTTACTTTTTATGAACTTTACTATACATTTCTCACAGGGCTGTTTTCAACTACAATATACGTATATATCAAATCTATCAACTGTCGTCTTGTTGCCTCAGCTCGGTTATGCAAACACCTTCTTCGTTGGTGTTTAGCGGCTTCTTCTTCCGGTTCGCAGACTGGGAATCGATACTAGGAATTGAAATTGAAACTTCTGAACGATTCCGGGAGAATTGGAAAGCTAGTCCCGGTTCCCATCGATTCTCGATCCTCGATACCCAACCCTAATAAAGAGAGTGTTATTTTGCCATCTTTGTAAATATGCAGGGGTTCAATCTATTTGATGTTAATATATGTGACTACATTTATGGTCATATCTTCAGAAAAAAATAGATATGAAGGATCAGTCACAGGATAAGTCTGCCTGTGCGCGTAGATGTGACTGAAACAGGTGTAGACACCTCCAAGTCAGTATGGAGCTCTCTTAATCACCATGACGACAATTTGATGACAGACCTGACAGATGGCCATGGCATCATCAGCACTTTTAGCCCTGTAAAAGGGCCTGAGTGGATTTGGGCGAAATTAGGATTTTTCAATTAACATGACTAAATGGATAATGTCAATGATGGGGGGTGGGGGTGGATGGGGTCCTTGCCATTTTAAATAACTAATTTAAACCAAATCATTAATATTAAACCATTCCCCAGAATGAATGAAACTGTCCTGATAATATCACATTAATTAAAAGTGATTTTTCCTTTCTTTGTCTTTTTTTTCTGCCAGTGTGCACCAAAGGAACAGTGGAGCCTTTAAATGAGATGTGTAGTGGGCTCTGTTCAGAGGGAAATTACAGATGTGATAAAGGATTGATGATAGTCGTATCGAAGTAAAGATCAATTCAACAGCCCAATTTTACATGACAATGTATGCTGGAATTCTTATTACCTTTCTAAGTCCATCTATATCGTCATCTTGAACAATTACTTGCCTATAGAATCCTGTGGAATAAACAGTTCTCGAGTCCTCTGACTACAGAGAGAGACTACTACAAGAGAAAATGTTGACAGTCTAGCAGTAAGTCACATAACAAATCTATCCATGACCATCTTCACTTCTGGAGGATGCCATTACGATGGCTTAAATGCTATTCTATTGCTGTAAGTTGCTTTGGATAAAAGTGTCTGCCAAAATAACACACGTAAATGTAGTAGTGGTATTGGTCAGTTGGAATAGGTGTCTGATATGTCTAAAACATAATTTATGAGCCTTGTCGTATCAGCGCACAGGGAATACACCCCAGAGTAAGCACAAGCCGTTTTACTGAACTCCACTGAGGGAAGATGGCATCTCATAACGAGTTTGGAAGGAACACTAAGCAAGCATCACTTCACCTTGCTGCGCTGTGCAGACTAAATGATGTTTTTCTTCACGCTCGTTCTCCCTGCTAGATGATTATAAGGCTCTCTGGTTCTCTCCGTCACTCCCTCCCTCCCTCCCTCCCTCCCTCTCTTCCCTCGCTCGCTCACTTGCTTTCTCTCTCTCCTCCTGTGATCCCGTTAAGATAATCAGGTTCCACCATCTGCTTTGATGTACATGCAGCTGTAATGAGGAGTGTTGCTACTGTGTCAGTCGTGGCAAGCTGCAGGAGCAGACAGAGGCTGAAGACTCACATTTTTGATTGAGTCAGATTGACGAAGACTCATATTTAACGGAGAGGACTGTTTGTGTGTGTGTGTGTGTGTGTGTGTGTGCGCATGTGAATTTGGGTGCATGTACTGTAAGCATGCATGCAGATTGTAGAAGTTCCCACATCAGTGCAGATAGAGACCTCATGAGGACACTTGGTTCAGGTGACATACTGATAGTCATAGTGTGGAGGATTTGCACTGTCCAGTGAAGCCTGTGTGCTACATGTACACAGTTAAAAAAAAAAGTTCTAAAACTGACCATGATATGTGCATGTGTGCCTATATGAACATTTGTGTGCATGTGCCTGTGCGTGTGTGTTCCTTGGTATTGCATTGTTTCTGATGGCTGGTCTCGGCCTCGTTTGAGTCATGCTTATAGACGGCTAAGCCATATTCATGCATGGCTGGACCTCACTGTCCCCACTGGCTGCAGCACAATTTCAGCTCCTGTCCTTTCTCATCAGCCCCTCTTCACACTGACTGCATCCGCACACTCTGCAGCACGTCCATTTAAGTGTATGTGTTTGTGCGTGTGTGTGTGTGTGTGTGTGTGTGTATGGGAATGTGTCTGTGTGTGTGTGTGTGTGTACATTGCTTGTGTGTATTTGAATAAAACGTGGGAGGCACAATATCTCTACTCCCTTTCCCGTGGTGACTAAGAATAACAAATAAATGCTTCTGCCTGTAGCTGCTAGCTGCATGTGATCCTGTGAGGATCGAGTGCACTCTGTCTTCACACGTCTCCAATTTAAGCAGCACAACTCCAAGACTCCACGAAGGGAACTGGGATCAGGAGGGATGCACCTCTCTACATTTTGAGTAGTTCTGAACTACTAAAAATGTATAGAGCTGCATATGACATGTGACACACACACACACAGACATATCTATCCTGTATATATACTGTATGTGTGTGTGTGCGTGTGTGTGTGTGCGTGTGTGTGTGTGTGTGTGTGTGTATGTGTGTGTGTGTGTGTTAATAAGTAGCTGCTGTGTATCCCACAGTTCTCCCCTATCTTGCATGTAAGCATAGCCACGGGCAGCGATGGAGAGATTCAGCTGGAGAACGGAGGGACTGAGAGAGTGGCGGGTTGACATGAGGTGCCCATCGCTCCACAGTGGGCGCCAGAAATAGAGGCTCACATTCAAGTGTCATCGTAGCTTATTTATTTATTTTTATATTTCTTGCACGCATATTTGCACATCACTTCATCTTGTCACATAATACAGGCTTCACTGTCATTGTACAGTTGTAAAAATTCAAACGCTATTGACAGAGTCCAGTACTCTTAAATGGTATGGTAGCAAACCAAAAACAAGATGCATAGACTCACAATAGGTAGCAAACCTAAACAAAATTCACTCTTTTCTTGTCTGGTGGACTAATTCTGTATTGATTTCTTTAATTAGGCACCACTTACTACATTAAAAATAACGCTGGCTGGGAAGGCTCTCAAAGGTTTTTAAAGGCTACAAATAATGGCTGTCATTTTCATATGCCTTGAATTATCCCACCTTCCAAATTATTGGAGTATCCACTTTTACCAGGACTGTGAAAAGACATGGCATTACGGCTTTGCTTAGCAACAGCTGGATTCTCACTAAAAATAGACCGAAAACAGGTGCCTCACTTCGATCCTACAATTACCAAATCTGAAATTAAGACAGAAAATGGCCAAACACCAAAATAATGCATTGGTTGACATTTCTACATGCGATTCAATATGTTGTACTACTCCAGATATACAGATTACAAATTAATATTAGATCTGAGCATGTTCTAGTTCTTGATTTCTTGTCAAAAATAATAAGCCTTGATGGATTTCAATCATGGTCTGTTATTTGTGATGACTTGCAGTGGCGGTATCAACCTCTGAGTGAACTTCACTAACTGACTTGAAAATGTTACTTCCAGAAGTCTCTCAATGTTGCCACAAATAATTGACTTAAACAAGAACTACAGCATCTGCCAGCAAAATATCACTGAACTAGCTGGAAGAAACAAACTGAACTGAGCTGTAGTGCACTGGGAAAGTATGATTTCCTTCAAACCCAAAATATAACCTCAGAATCTCAAAAAAAAAAAAAAACGTTTATGTAGATGTAACAGTAACAGTATTTTTGGTTTGAGGAACTTAGCAGCATTATTTTCCCCACTCCAAGCACAGGGCGTTAGTAGTGGATGTGACTGGTGTACGCAGTGAGCACACACAGCAAGGTCCAGAGCACAGCTTTGTGCCTAATAGCTACAGCCGAGTGTGTTTCCGCGCGAGTGGAAGCCAGCAGAGCCTGAGTCGGAACGCAGCGAGCGAGCGAGCACACACACTGCCGCCCACACACACGTGCCTGCGCTCATCTCCAGAGGGGGAACCCAGGCCGGCGTCGGCAGGCAGCGCCTCTCATCAGAGGGACCACCACCAGGCTTGCCCTGTTCTCTCTTGCTCTCTCTCTCTCTCTCTCTCTCTCTCTCTCCTCTCTCTCTCTCTCTCTCTTATACACACACATACTCTGCGCCCCAACACCTCCCCCCCCCCAACACACACACACACACACACGCCTGCCTTCCTGCCTATCTGTCAGCACGCCCATCAGTGCTCCTGTCACGCTCCCAACCGCAGCTGTCTGCTGCGGGGGTGTACAACGTTTCCTCGCCAAAAAAAAAAAAAAAAAGAGAGAAAGGAAGTAAAAAAAATATTCTGTGGACTGCCCAATCACTGGCCTGGAATTTCAGAGGCTGACCCAATATCCCCCTCTGGAGGAGGATATCAGCGCTCGACCGGTGAGGGAAGGAGTGCCTCCGATTCAAAGGGCAAGATAGACGAGGCAGTGTTGGTGATGCAGCACATTCTCAGAATTCAGCCTGCTTCACCGGGAAGTGGTTGTCTGTCAAGATCCTAAGCTTTCTCTGTTTTTGTGTTTTTGGTTCACTTGTAGAAAATTCATATTATGTGGTCTAAGGAGGACTAAGGGCTAAGTAGGCTACCAGTCTTTCATGATGCTTTCCAGTGATGAAGGCCTAGTCAAACTAATTGTCTATGAATTACTACTTCAGTGGCAAGACTGCATCTTCACCATCCTGTGCACTATGCATTATATTTGCTCTTCTCAGTAAAAAGCAATAACTGAGATAACAAATATCTTCCCTTTGGATGACTACTGGTACAAAGTTTTCAAGCTAGTATCATATGCCTATGTGTGTGTGTGTGTGTGTGTACAGTATGTGATTTTAAAAGAATATGGGTTCATGTCATGTGTATGGAATTCCAAGTACACATGCAATATTATGTGCAATCATCACAACGCTTCACAATTCTAGAACATTGCCACCACCTGGTGGAGACAGGTTGCAGTGTTATTTCTGGTAGTGGTGTGTTATGAGAAACAGGAGCACTCTAGATATATGTCTATGGGAGCACCACTCAAGTAGGAACACCTCAAACAGGAAGATTACTAGATTTCTAATAGCAATTCTACTCATTCCAAACTAACTTACTAACTTAAACTTACATCAGACTCTTACCTTTGGAAGTACAGCAAACACATCTTTCTTTACTCAGTTACAAAGTAAATACACGCCCATTAAAACTGATGCCATCAGTGCAGCCATACAGTAGGTTGTGTGCAAAAGCAGTGTCAACTGTACTCCGCTGTCTGTCACTGCATAAAGTCCGCCCCATGCCAGATAAGCAATTGTGATTGGTTTCAGAAATCACTGGCAATGTACAGTAAGAGTGGGCAGACAGATCTGCGAGAGCAAATTCAAATCTGCTCTCAGATTTCTCTGGACTCCGGGCTAACTGAGAATAACTGAAAATGTCCTAGTTTTTTCCAAATTTTTGGGATTATGTCCCCGGTTTTGGTCTTGGACATATGGTCACCTTACTGTTACTATAGTCAGTAAAGGCCAAAAAGGCCTATGCCATGTAAGGGATACAAAGTCCTGCTCATCCTGTCAGGGTGCATTTTCTAGAACTAACGGATGAACCATACATCATCCATACCTATTCTCCTTGTATATACAGTCTAACTTGAATGCAATATTTATTCAGGTCAGAATGATGTGTATAAACCATGGAAGTATAATTTAGAGCTGGAGAGAGTTAGGCTATTTGACTTCAGCTAAAAAAAAGTTAGAAATTCACCACAATCAACTTCTTAAAATTTCAAACCTCATCTAGAGCTATTAGGTTCTATCTTACAGATGGAGACAAAGTAGTGTACAAAATTATGTTGACAATGCGGTGTGGGTGGTTTAGCTGGCAATTTCGAATTTACTGTATTTATTTTATTGTGTGGATTTAAATCAATCACTTGGAAATTAGTAAGGAGAATAATAGGATGTCAGTAAGCAAATACCCCAAAATTTAGTTTTGTGTTCTTCAAATACTGATGATCACCTGTTGACAGATCTTTACCCACATAAATTGCATCCATAAAACATGTTCACCCCTATCTGATGGCTTTGGGATCAGTAGGCCAGTTTCAGTATACAGTATATAAAATCAGCAGTTGGACTCCAAACCAGTTCACCGAAATCAGCCAAGGTTTGGAGTTCTGGAAAATTCCCCTCTCCCCCACCACTAGAGTGCGCTCTTCTACGCTCTACAACAGGCACCACTCAGTTCATAGTTCAATGACCCAATCCTTCAGCAGGCATTAGACCTTTTCATAAAAACATCATCAGTGACTCATTACTAGTGTTCTGACTGCTACCCCGAAAGCCCCTTGGGACGGAGAGACAAGTGCTCTCTGGCAGGGCCTGGAGGGCAGACACTGGGTTAAGCTGTTGCACACGGAGCAAGAAGAGAGGCCTTTTGTTGCTGGACTTTGCTTAAGGTCAGCACAGGGCCCAGGCTGTCTCTGCACAGGTTAGGTTAAGCTCTGCGTAGGTTAGATGGGACTGGACAACAGTCTGATGGGGCAGCTACAGAGTACAGCATGGAGGTAAATACGTGTTGTCATATTGTAAAGAGGGAATTTAATTAATATGTTTTACTTCAATGATGTTTAGTTAGAGAAAGTGTATGATACATTGTCATGGCTAAAATATATTTTTGGGATGTTTTAGTAGGCTACGTATTTAGATTGCTGCTTGTTGTTACCCACCTAGACTATCAAACATAAGATCTACCCAAGACTGAGAAACTAAGGATTCTGGAGGAAGAAACAACTCAGACACCCATCTGCCTCCCTGCCACACACACATTTCCAGCCACACACACACACACACACACACACATACATCCATGTCCCCGTTCCACTTGAAATCCTTAACACGACTCACATTCTCTCAACAGCCTGTAGTCCTGTGGCTGACCTCTCTCTCGCTCTCTCTCTCTCTCTTAGTGCACAGTAAAGAAGCCATCATGTCTCAAGGCAAGTCTCTCTCTCTCTTTTTTCATCGGTATCATTCACTCCAGCATACCTGCCATGGGGAGTAAGAGATAGCCCAGCTTTCTACCCTCTGACGGGATATATTAGCAGGTAATGTCCTTAAAGAGGATTAGAGGTGGAGGGGGGGGAGGAGGTGGAGAGGCAGCGGGGGGGGTTTGCTGCCGCCGGATGAGTAAGATGGAGGGATTGGTAAAGGAGTAAATAAGCAGGTGATAGCAGAGGGGAGATGAGAGAGCACACGCTGCCTGAGGCGACGGGAGGGGATTAGACTCCAGCGAGGACCCCTCTGCATCCTGCTCACTGTGACGTCTAGGAGTGCAGTGTGTGTGTGTGTGTGTGTGTGTGTGCGTGTGTGTGTATGTAGACGTAGGTGTATGCCAACACTATCACATTTATATCCGTACACACACAGTAATCTGCTTTGCCATATAAAGTGACACTAGTGTCTTTTCTTAGTGAAACAGAGTTTGGAGGTTATTAGGTTATGAGGTCTGGAAATCAAATCTTCATCTGTTTCTGTCACACACAACAGCCTCGTGAATGTTTCGCTGTCTTTCAGTGGAGCTAATCAAGTCTGTAACCTTGTTTAGTTGGTTTAAATACTGCCATGTTCAACATGTCGAAAAATTACTCCACTTCAGTAAAGATTTTCTTGTGGTTCTGTGAGATGTGTTTGGAGGGGGGCTTTGACGCTATGTGTGATTTACCATTTACGTTTGGGAAAGAGTGGAGGACCGGGGCACTTATAGCCATGACGCACCTTTGATGATAGGCCTACAGGCTTCAAAACCTCCACTCTGCTTTGGCATGGCGAGTCTGTGTTTCAGCCACCGAATCCCTCGGAGGCCCCAGGGCCCAGCGTCTGCCTGCAGCCCCTGATGTTTGGCTGGGTTCGGGATAATCTGTGTTTAGGGCGGATGATCTCGCCACACATGGATGATCCTGGCCTTGAGTGCCTCAGCAAAGGTCAGCACAGGTCAGGGGGTTGAGGCCGACTGGGCCACGCTCTGGGGATCAGAAGGGTTCAAGTGTAAGCTATCCACCGGCTCTGCGGAGATGTCGTCCATCTATGCGTTAGCTGTAGCTTCTTGGGGTCCTTTGAGGGAAAATGACCGGTACGCAAAACTGTGACCAGATGCATATAAAATGGCAGATTACTAGTATTATACATGACTGCCTGAGCATTCAGCAAGAACAATATCAAAATGTTTAGATAAAATAATGGGGTCTACATGCAATTGAAATGAGAGATCATGTTCAATTTCTCACTATTTGTGATGAAAAATCAAGTGCATGTGACATTTTCATGCTAAGATTACCATACATATATTTACATTGCATAAATTGCTTTGGTTAAGTCTGTCAGTGTGAACCCAGACAGGCTGAATCTCTTTTCCCCTGACAACTGATAGGTGTGGATTAGGTAGGGGTTGGGAGGAGTGACCCTTGTATCACTGTAACTTAAATTACTGTGACATTAGTGGGTGGGACCCCAGAATAAACATTATAATCAGAGATCCTACCATGAACATCTCATTCCAAATATATTCCATATATTACCATACTGTCAACCGTGTCAAGTCTCACCGATATATACATGCTATTTTTGTAAAATGTGGGTGGAATATCTGCTCCAAGGGACTTTGCTTTACCCTGTCCCTCACTGCAATACAGGTAAGTTATGCAAATAAGGTTGTAGAGGATAAGGTCCTATCTGCTAAACCCTTGCAGTGAAAAGGCCCTCTGTGTGTCTGAGATTTTAACCGCACACTCTATGCCCAATTGACTTATTCCCCCATTAATCAAATGGACTGTTTACCTAATCTTGTGCTGCATTTCAAAACCATTAAACCTAAGCTGATTAGCCTTCCATTCCTCACTGAGTGTACTTTTATTTCAACTAAAAAGGCAACTTTCCATATTGCCCTGCCTAGTCTGTCACCCCCCCACTCCTCCCCAAATACTTACTGTTCTCCATTTGCCAGGATTAGTTTCTCGAAGAAATGCACACTGTAAAGCAGTCCCGAATCTTGCTTGGGGGGCAATTCACCCCCGCCCCCCCTCCCACCACTCTCTGGATAAATAAAGTATTATTCTCCGCTTAAAGAAGATTAGAAGGGAAGGGAAAGGATGAATGAAGGATTGGAGGCTGAGGTTAGTGGCGGTGATTTGACATTGAGTTTAATGCCACGGATATCGGAAATTCCTCTGCATTTTTCATTGGGGTTTGGGGGAGGGGGGTATATCGTAGTGTGGTTGTTGTTGGGGTGAGTGGAGGGTGAGTTTGGCTGAGGGGAGCGGATACCTTACTGTACGGCGAAAGGAGGAAATTGTGAGTTGAATTGCACTTAAAGCCTCTCTTTGTAAAACAAGACCGACTGCAAAGTGACTTCGCATGCCAGGACGGAGAGGGTGGATTTGTGGTTTGGTGTATCAATTGCAGTCTGTCCTGGATGAGGACTTGTTGAGTCTTGACAAACAAGCACATATGAAAACTGCAGCCACATCAGTGTTTCTTGTGATTTGTCCGAAGAGAAGAAAAGTCTTCCAGTTCAGTTTAGAACAGATTTTAATAGCTTATTCAAATCTTTAATAACTTATCTATAACCTTTGAAAGTCTAGGCTGTTACTTTGTTTATAATGAAGTAACACTGTGATGTAGAAGGTTCCAGCACCTCTCTCTATCACAAACACTCACATACAGTATGTACACACACGCACCTATACATCCAGTACTGAGTGATTGGGTGATGATGAGCGACAGGGATAATCTGCATATTTAGCGAAGGCCATCCGGATGTCATTACCTTTTAACTCAGGGGCATGTCTGCAGGGGTGAAAATGAAATGATACGGAGTGCACGGCGAGCCATTTCAACAAGCGGTTATTGAGCCCCTGCCGAGGCACATTCCATTTACTTTGATTTCAGCGGCGGCGGCGGTGCACCCAAGATGGAGCTGTCAGCCGCGAGTCAAACAAGGTGGCCTCTGTGCTGGGTCAGCCCACAATTGCTGTGGCAGTTCCGATGCTTATTCATTCAACGGAGAGGGTCGGTTAGGAATTGGTATTCTCCAAGTGGCATGGGGTAGAACAACTTTGGAACAGAGGGTTTGGTTTATGTTGTTGTTGTTGTTGTTGTTGTTCCATGCCATACATTAGTCAATTCTGAACGACTTTGAAACTAGATCCTCAAGTCAAAATCTTGGAACGCTTTGAAAAATGAATCGTTTCGATGTCCCACTGTGATCTCTCTGGGGGATTAGAATACTGAAGAGTGGCACGGGGTAAAAGTTGAAGGAGAAGTCTTAGAACGAGATGATTCTGGTATGCTGCAGTCCCTACCCTCATTTCCCCACAAAATTAATTCAACATCAAAGGCAACCTGCTACTACCAGTTGCTGAGAGAATGATCTGCTACAGTACAAGCCACATGTCTAACCCTGTATTAGGCAAAACAAGACATTTGACACCCTCTTTCTTGACCAATAACCACTGAATTAAAATCCATCGCATCCACATTATGGACATATTTTTCTGCATATATTGTGCATATATTGACTCCAAAGCACTGCGGACTGAACTGAATGTCATAAACTTCCTATGTTCTTTCTGGCGTTCCTTCACTGTCTCTCTGTCTCTCCCTCTTTGCCTATCTCACTCTGCTCCATTGGAGCATTTCAGTCGGATCCCACACATCAAAGTCAGGTAAATGTTTCTCATTCTTTGGGTCGCAGTTAGAGCTGACAGGAACACAATAGTCCCACAGTTCCCCCCTGGATGTGAGGCTGGTGTTGACATGGGCAGAAATTAACTTATCACTCGTTCCACCAATCACGCACAGGGAGACGGGAGGATGGCAAGGTGTGTGTGTGTGTGTGTATGTGTGTGCGTGTGTGTATGTATCTGTGTCTGTGTGTGTGTGTGTGTGTGTATGCGTGCGTGCGTATGTTTGTGTTTGTGTTTTGTCACAGTATGTCTCCACTGCTGCAAGAAGTTATAGTTCTATAGTTCTATAAAAAAGTATACGCGCCATTGACATCCTGTTTCTTGTGATTCGCACTAGACTCTAAAGCTGATGATGATCACACACACACACACACACACACACAGACACACACACAGACACACACACACACACAGACACAGCACCTTACTGGGTCAGCATGTAACACAGGAAAAAAATCCCCTTCAAAACCATCATTAGAACAACTTCATTTCTTCAGTCGAAACCCCCCTAAGAAACCTAAACTCGCTTATCGCCCAGACACACCCTCCGTCCACCCTCCATCATGCGCCCATGGCCTCCGACAATCTGATGCTACTGTCAACCAGAATCATTATGAGTGCATTTATCATATTAATCACTGTGGAAATAACCTGGCCCCGGTCGGACGGAGAACAGAGGCCAAATTCAGTGGCCGTCTGACTGACCCGCTTGTGTACTCCCGCTGCCTCTGTCAGCGTAATTGGCTGTGCTGAAGAGCATGGAGGCTGGCCTGCTGGAGGCCCATGACAGACAAATTGCCCCTCGGTGTGTGAAGAGTGACAGAGGGAGACAAGAGGAACTGTTGGAGTTTTGCAGCGAAAAAGATGGAGGGGTGGGGTGGGGTGGGGTAGGGTGGGGTGGGGTGGGGTGGGGGGTGCACAATCAAGGCATTGTCTTGGGGACAATGTCAACGGGGTGGAGGATGAAGTGTATGAAGTGCTGGGCATGGTTCTGGGTGAAAGTCTTCATCATAAGTTTATCTGCTGTGATTTTTAGAAAGCCATACTGTGCTTTGTGAGATTCAAAAAAAAAAATGATATGTCAATGGTGTGTGTGTGTGTGTGTGTGTGTGTGTGTGTGTGTGTGTGTGTGTGCGTGTGTGTATGTGTGTGTGTGTGTTCTCTACATTTGCCATGTCTCTGAGGCATTTTGTCTGGTTGTTTTATTTATCTGGAGGATTTCTTTATTATAAATTAAAATAATATATGTACTATTCAGCACAGCCTTTCCTGGATGTAGTGCACTTTGCATACTTCAGGCGTACATGCAGTTCTGATGATAGGGCCTAGGTGGCAGTGTTAGGTCATGATACAGATTAAAGGAGGAACCTAAGAGAAGAAAAAGAGAATGGGGAGATTTACAACCCCCAATAAAACACTTGCAAAACTTTTCAAAACTTCTTTTTTGTGTGAGTACATTCACACATTCAACAATCATGTAGAATGTTAAGATGTGATAATGCAGTGCTACATCCATTCAAAATTAGTACATAGAACATATACAAACATATATTTATATATGCTATGCAGAAGTCAATTATAAGCTTTCGTTGTATTTAATGCAGCACAGCATGCCCTGCAAACTGATAATACAAGAGAGCCAGGCCAACACTAGCTGGTTGCGCATGCAAACTTTCGGGCAACACAGAGCCTTTTGGCACTATGTCAACATGGTTGTATCTTCACACTCTGTTGATATAGCTAGGTGAATTGAAAGGTTTTAAACAAAACACCTCTACATACCACCTTTTCAAGCAACATTATTTGTGAATTGATATTTACCCCTTGACACTTTTCAACTGAGTAGCCCTTCAGCATAATCTGGAAAAGAGACCAAAAGAGTGACCTCTCCGGCCTGTTCCACCAAAGTTGCATAGTATCATAGCAGGAATTCTGGGTGTGCAGCAGCAAAGGCAGATATGTTGTTCTCCCTATTAGGTCAGTGCACCATCAACATGTTTTTGAACTGATCCTTTTAATGTAAACAACTATGCTGCTTTAATACCAGGGACTGAGTTAATAAATGATAATATCCTCTATCTCACAACAAATTATCATAGAAGCAACAGCCATGGCTTTGGGGTTAGCAACAGCTTTAAATAAGTAACTTATTAATTGACTTGGGTGTTAAACATCGGATGATACAAAGAGACACTTTCACTTTGACTACACTAATGACTAACGATGGCAGTTATGAATATAAACAGGTCTGTGTTGTTAACCATAGTGCTTCCAGTCACACTGGCAAAGGGTTTGGTTTCCTTGAAAGCCATTTTATTATCATCTGCATCTATCTCTCTTGGTTACTCCTGTCAACGTTATAACCCATGAAACCATCTTTTCATTCCTGTGTGAGTGGTGCCCCCCTTCCCCTAGTCAAATGAGCCTTCTGCCCATGACTCACCTGGAGTCATGCTATATGGAAATCAGATTGAGGTGAGTGGCTTTCTCCCTTTGCATTCGAAAACGCAATCCTGTTGGCAGATTTTGAAGTGCAGTGACCTCTAATGTAAACGGTTTTGTTTGGATGCAAAAAGTTCTGCTTTTGTGCTTTGGACAGAGACGACATCAGGACCAATGTCCACCTTTGAAGCCTAGGGTGATGCGCATATTTTTCACTATTGTCTACCAAGAAGAGCATTAACATATCAGTTATTTCACTTTTCTTCCATCTCGTTCTCCATCTTAAGTGATTAAAAATATCAGTTGATGTTTTTTTTTTTTTTGTCTTAGATAATCTTAGTTGATCTTATGTTCCTCAGGGGAACCCATGGCATTTACACTGGTAGGCGAGCCAGGCAGGATCCAGAGAGGTCCCGTGCAGCTATATATTAGAACAATACATTCCGCTGAGAGGGAGAGGAATAACAAGGACAACTTAAAGGTATGTAATGCAAAAACAGGAGCAAGAGTGGAGGTAAGATGGAGACGTGGTGGTGGTTGAGATGGAGGGGGGGGGGTGTGGCTCAGAGAAGGAGGAAGAGAGGAAAGGGAAAGGAGGGAGAGAAGAAGTGAACGTAAAGGAAGGAGGAGGGGGGGGGGATGTAAAGGTAACAGAATCGGCTGCCATTGCGGTCACAGGGGTATCGCTTTCCTTAAACTGCAGCGAGCGGGGAGCGAGAGATTAAGACACGGATTAGTGAACAGCTCCCTCTGCGACGCATCGCCAGGCAAGGCCCAGACCAGCCCCACAGCAAACAAGCCACTTCCACTTACAGCATCACAACTCTCGCAAACAACACTCAAGACAATGGGGTTCTTTTCAAATGGACAGACCTGTGTAGAGGGTACAGATATGAATATACAATAGATTGCAAAGTAAAAGCAAAAGCAAACAGTTTGTCCCACTATCCATCATTTGACACGGACAACTGTTCAGTAAACATTTCGAATTGTTTGATTCAAGCTCAAAAACCCTTCGCCAAACATCCAGGTATGTTCACCAAAAATATTAACATAGATTTGAACGGCTTCAACAATGATTTTACTGAACAATGGAAAAAGTGCACTGTATATTTTGCTTGAAGGTCTTATGGCGCCCCCGTTGTTGACCAAGGCACCTCATCCTAACCCTAACCCTAAACCTTGCCAGACCCTAGCACATTTCAGGCAGCGCTGCCTTGAAGTTGACAGTGGGGGCCCAAAACGTACAATATTTGGTCTTTTTCTGATCATCAAACTTGTATTTACTTAGGCTACTTCAAAATGGATCAGTCCATACAGTATGATTGAGGCAAAGCAAGTGTTTACACCAGCTTTGCTTTACAGTACATGTTTGACATAACAGCATCATCAGGCTAATTCTTAACAAATTAATTCATTTCTTTCTTAATGCAGCAAACTCTTTTAGTTTTTAATATACATTTGTGTGATCATCAACTACTGTATGATGGGATATACCATTTACCTGTATATGCAACCACTGAAAGGTACATTGTGCCAACACAATGTAAGTAGACATCCACACAGAGATTTTTCCAACAGCAACCTGTTGTTCAGTCAGTATCTGACCTCTGCATCTCTAGACTAACCTCTACAATTGACCTCTGTCTATCCGCCTTACGCAGTTGTGAGTCTACGGGGGGGCAGGGGGACTTTGCTGAAGCTTTGACCATGGAGGCCAAATGACCAACGATTTTAAATGGTGGGTGCAGGCCACTTGGGAAGGAACGTGTCTCATGGATGTGATAGGAATAAGTGAGGAGAATAGGTGATGACAGCCTGATGAAGGTGCAGTTACATATGACCTTGTTCTTATGGGCAGTTCAAGGGGATTTGGTGTTATGGACAACAGGTTTATGAAGTTCATCAAAGATTTAGGTTTGAGGCTTCTGCAACATGTTTTGTAAATAAAATCAATCATTTAATCAATCCTATCACTGGACTGCAGATTTGAAATATGGAGGATGAATTTATATTATGAATGAATATATTTTAGAGCATGTTTCATGTAGAGCGGCAAAACCCAAGGAGACCTATGAACAATCCCTTTGACATGCTTGAGAGCGTCCTTCCGTTTTCCGGCGTTTGAGACCAATGTCAGATGTCAAGCAGTCACAGATCAGTGGTTGCCTTGTCCCCCCACCATTCTCTTGCTTCAAACTGATCGGGGGGGCAGGTGGTGGTGGATGGGTGGGTGGTGGTGGTGGGGCAACAGGTGTGCGCTGGGTACAAAGTCACACGGAGAGCTCCGGCTTCTCTGTGCTGGGGCTCCCAGTGGGCCATGTTCTACACGGGTTGTGTGTTTCCTGTGGTCAAAAATGCCTTTGAGATTCAACCTGCTGAAACGCTGCCCTTACCCCCAAGCCTTAGCCCCCACCCCTTTTAACGGAGAAACAACACGAACCACCCTTGTCCTGCTTCTAGCCACAAAGGGGAAGGAGAGAGACTGGAGGGGTAAGCGAGAGGGGGTGGGGAGAGAGAGAGAGAGAAAAAGAGAGAGAGAGAGAGAGAAGAAGAAGAGAGAGAGAGAGAGGATGCCAAGCCTAACAGGCTCTCTCCACTTTCAGCCACGGCGGTGTGGATTGAGACCGCGTCTCGCTCGCTGAGCTCAAACAAGCTCCGCCATTCATCTGCTCACGCTCCCCTCCCAGCCCGGGTCCGCTCGCTCGCTAACACACTGAGCCAGTACCGCCGCCCTCTAATCTCCCAACATTCAGCCGGCACCTGAGCTACTTAATCGGAGGGGGTTGTTTCAGCTGGAGTGGTGAGTGTGTGCATGTGTGTGTGTGTGTGTGTTTGGGGGGGGGGGGGGGGGGGGGGGGGCTTTGGTATGGGGGGTGATGGTGTTGGGGTGGTGTTGGGGGACTGAGGGGGTCAGGAGGAAGCGGTAGTGATGTTCGGGGGGTAGGTGAGTGTGTGTGTGTGTGTGTGTGTGTGTGTGTGTGTGTGTGGGGGGGGGGGTCTGTAACTGAGATCCCGAACACTATCCCTCCCTGGGATGAGAGCATTTCCTTTCTGTTGTTCCCGACAAAGAGAGACAGGCACAAATGGACCGCTATCTGTGTCACTGGGAAGTGGAGAGCAATTTGTTTTCTATTAAACAGGACCGTCCGGGCTGAGCACCCCCAACTCCACCTGCCACCACTCTAATCCCCCTCCCCCTGCACATACACACACATATGCACACACACACACACACACAAACACAAACATATACTGTATATGCATGCACACACACAAACACATATGCACACACGCACACACATACATAAACACACACGTATACACACACACACACACACACCCGCGCACACACCCACCCACTGGCTTTTGTCCTGGCCATGGCCTTGTCCTGTCTGCCCATCAAGGGCTTTCATGTGAGTTGGGCTCCCTGACCGCTGCAGTGGCCTTCTCACCGACCCCCCATGGACAGAGGGGGAGAATAAGAATCCTCCTGTTTCTGCTGCTGCGTACAAGTAATTGTGAGAGAGCAGCGGGGAGCCCTTTAGGGGTATTGGATTTAAAAGCATGCACAGACACACAGTCCCACTGGCAGAAAGGAAGGGAGCTGAATGCTACACTAAGGGGGTCTGTTCGCACAGCTGCACCTGCAGCGGGGGTGATTTGTCTCCCCCAGTTCATGGAGGGGTCATGCTGGTTCACTCTACCACTCCTACCCCCCCCCCCCCCCCCCCACCAATGTTCATTCTATACACATTCACACATACACCACCTCACCAGTCCCTGCTGTAACACATACTGTATTAGCACATAATCAATGTAGAGTAACAATATAGATTAAAAAGTACTTATTAAAGCAATCGTGTGAAATGTATCATCATAAATCATAATATGACCTTGACATGTCATCAGAGATTAAGTCAATTTAAATTCTGGCCAAACTGACAACAATGGCACAGCCGGTATACTCACAAATTAAAATCTACATCATACAACTATAAGATGCTTCTTCTATATACCTTCTATCTTCAGCTAAATGTCCCCTAATCCTTCAAATGTTTATGAAGCTCTCTTTATTTAAACCATCTTTAATATATCCTGACACATTTCAACATGGCAATCAACTTGTCATTATCATCTAATTACTAACTGTAGAAATGGACAGTTAAAGCTTTGCTTTCAGTGGCGAGAAGTGGCTAATCCAGGGGTCACAGAGCAATGGGGACATTTTCAGAGGCTCATAGATGGTCATGTGATTCATTGCTAGCACTCTGATTGGATGATCTCAAAATGTTGCCCATACGTATCCAGAAATTTCAGACAAAAATGATATTGCCCAATCTCAATGTCTCAGTCCCAAGTGTTGGTCAAACATTGCCCAAAAACCGGCATTGGGTGCTTTAATGACCTCTACTCTGATGGGGTTTTTTCCTCCTTTGATTTGCTTTGTGAGAAATTTAACCTCCCCAAGAGCAACTTTTTTCGCTATCTTCAGGTTAGAGACTTTTCACGTAGAACATTCTCTTCATTTCCATCCCTGCCCCCTAGCAATCGTCTTGATACCCTTTTAGAATGGCCTGGATCTTTCAGGAGAATCATTTCTATTCTATATAATAAGTTTACCCAGGAGCGTCATTCACAATTTCCTGCTTTAAAGGCTGACTGGGAGTTTGATCTGGGCGAGAACATCACAGAGGACATGTGGCTATCAATCTTGCAGCGAGTACATAATACATCCATATGTGCCAGGCACAGTCTGATGCAATGCAAGATCTTACATCGGTCCCATTGGACAAACCTAAAATTGTCAAAATACTTCCCAAACATTAACCCCATCTGCAGTAGATGTCACTCTGCTCCTGCTACCCATGCCCACATGTTCTGGGGGTGCCATGTTCTTCAAAATTTTTGGATTTCGATTTTTAAAGTCATTTCAGAATTCATGGGCCAGGAAATTGACCCCTGTCCATTCTTGGCTATTTTTGGCATCTCTCCAGACCACCTTACATTGTCAAAAACTCAGATAGACTGTATTGCTTTTGTGACTTTTTTTGCTAGACGCTTAATATTACTTAATTGGAAAGATTCCCATTCTCCTTCTTTCACGCATTGGATTAAAGATGTGCTGTTTTTCCTTAAGCTAGAGAAAATAAAATACTCACTGAGGGGCCGTGTTAACACATTTTATGACCTTTGGGACCCATTTCTGACACATGTTCAAGATAAAATCCAACTCTCCAACTAAGGTGTCTTTTATAGGTCTCTGGTATCTCCAGCTCATCATGTCTGTTACTATGTTAATACTATGCATATTAGCCCTGTATACCTCTGTTTAAAATAGGATGTCATGCTCAATATTGCTCTGTGTTGTCCTGTTTTGTTTTGTTTTGTTTTCCTTTTGGGGTGGGTTGTTTTTTTTTTTTTTTTTTTTATGTCTCTGTATTTGTTGTGTGTTACTTATAGGTTTTGCTTTATTCTATTGACCATTCCAGTATATTTATGTACTATGTGAAAACCTCAATAAAAAAAAGAAACAAAAAAAAACATTGCCCAAAAACCTTCCCAGTGTAAAAATGAAGAGACCACTGCAAATTTGAATATGACCGTCAACTCATTCACATGTCACTCAGCAGCCGTAGGATGACAACAGAAAAATGTGCAGTGGTCTCTTCATTTTCCCCAGAGCTGAATGAATATCAGGCCTACATTTTGGATGGGGAAGAGTGGGGTTCCGTGCTCAGTGGCTCTCTCAGCCAAGGAGTCCTTGGGCTGAAAAAGGTTGAAAACCCCTGGCCTAGTAGTCAAGTGATTGGAGTTTAGCCAAAACCTCTGCTAAATACATTAACCACCATAGCAGAATCAGTTCAGACACCTGCATGTATGATGTAATGTGGCTGGAAAATGATAATGGATAAATCTGGCGCAGGCTAGGCGACGCTATGCAGCCTTTGGCCTTGTATCTTGTTTACCAACCCATCCCAATCGTGCCATATTGCTCAAATATGCTAACAAGAACGATACGTGTCCTGGGGAGTTTCTGATTGTATACTTGAAATGTGGATGATATTAGATGCATTAAAGACGTTTTGATATTTTGTGTAGCCTAGCCTACTGTTGGAAATGACAGGCTAAGACCAAAATGGAGGATCTTCCACAGGAAGTTTCTAACCTACCTAGTAGGTGGGAATATTCAGATGGGGGTGGGTAGTCAGCACCCTACAGTAGGCTATAGGTAGTAATATTCATTATTTACCTTATTGTGACATCTCAATAAGGGAGATGTCTGACTGAAGGCCGGCGCCCACCAGAAGCGGCGTTCAGCGGTGTTCGGCGGTCTGGGCTTGACGCGCAGGATTTTAAAATAGTTTTCTATCTCTGTGCGGCTGCTGCGCGGCAGACGTTTCCAGTGGGCGTTGCTCCATTGAAAACAATGGAGTTCTAATTTTTTTATTGTCGCGGCGCACCGCGCCGCGTACGTGTCCGGTGGGCGATGGCCTTAACTCACAGAAGCATATATTGTCTGACATCAACCTCTCTCAATAACACATGGTTTCGTTTCACACCTGGAGTGTTTGAAGAGGCGAGAGCCAAATGAAAGCACAAAGGCACAGAAGAAGTTTTTGCATAATATGGCCCCTTTAACAAACAGAATAGGCCTCTGCTCCACATAGCATGGTAATAGTGCACGCATTGTGACACTACAATTGTGTGCTTTGCAAATGACATATTTTAGGTATGCAATAGTCCCCTTACAGACCTTTAAAACATGTGCGGTGAAACTGCTGGTGGTTGATGGTTCAGAACGCGATGGCACTTAAAAGGGCAAATATTACCCCACTGTTCATTAAGCTCCACTGTCTACCCTTAGCACGCAGCATCAAATTCAAGTTACTGATGCTTGCCTACAAAGTGATTGCTGGGTCTACTTCCACTTACCAAACACTCTCATAAAGGTTTATGTTAACCCTCATAAGCTGCATTCCTCCAAAGAACGTCGTCTGGCATTGGCACCCCTACACAAATGGCAACCAAAAGTAGCCTACTACCACGGTAGGGTTGTCCCCTTCTTTCTTCAAGAAGCTCTTGAAGACCCAACTCTTCCAACAGTACCGCCTCAACACATCTAATAGCCCAACACACCTAAAATCCACCTACCATGCACACCCCCAGTTTACTCCTTCTTCTAACACTATTTCCTACAACTACACTAGTACTTAGACTTCTGCACTCTCATCCTCAAGACATAGTATTTATTGTAGAATTATTTATTATTAGCTAAGGTTTGCAATGTATGTTGAATGAATGTTATTCCTCATTTTGTATGCTGCTTAGGATGAAAGCGTCTGCTAAATTAATAAATGTAAATGTAATAATTCATCTTATCTCTGACAACGTAGTCCATCTACTGTGCTTCATGTGGATTGTCCTGAGGCATATAGTTCAAGCATGTGTGACTATGTAAATATGGCAAGATCTTGTGAATTGATTTGCATATAGCATAGATAAGGTGTATAGATAAGGCTTACTGGACAGACAACTAACTGGACAGAATATTTTTAAGGGTTGGACCTCAACAGCATATACATGCAGACACGCTTTCAATAAAACCTGTGATCTGGATACAGGCTGTTGTAAATGAGACCTGTAAATCTGAAGCTACATGTATGCTGTAAATTAACAGCAAATTAATAAGAGAGAAATCACTAATCACTAAGATACGCCACTGATAACTAGCTAATAATAAAGTGGACCATGGCTACTCTAATTAGCTAACGCATTTAATGATATTTCTAGATTTCCACAAAAACAGATGTTTATAGACACAAAGGCCTAAGACTTCCCACATTCCTGTTGTGATTGGTGCATGTACGTTTCAAATGTGCGTGTGTAAATAGCTGAAAACAGGACAGTATTGACCCACACAATGGCAGCAGGTTTTTGATCAATCCCCCCTGCAGTTCATTAGCAGCAAGACACATATGGTTCAATTCATTTGGGTAATGACTGCCTCTAAAAAGCATGATAGCGCAAGGACCGAAGGGTTAAAAAAGGAGGCGGGGGGCGATATCTCTCCCTTCCTTTTGTGCGCTGGGCTGTATGGAACCCCATCTGGGTGGTGTGAGAGGCGTGAAATGCACAGTAATTACCCCTAATCATCACACGACATCAGATACCGATCCTAACAGTGTAATTACATGATAAATGTCCACTGCAGCGCGTGCCCTCTATTTAACAGGCCCTGGGAGACAGGCAGCACAATGGGCAGCTAACAGGGATCTGCGGCGCGGGCCTCTCTGGCTCGCCGGGGGTCCTTTTGTCTGGCCGTCGAGGCGTCACTTAGGCATTTAGGAACAACACAGATCAGAGGTCAATCATTGGCGTGGGTGAAGAGAAGCAGGGAGAATGGATGGGTGTCCATTGAGCTAGTGAGCAGGGACGAGTGGGGTGTGGGTTGCTGTGAATGGATGATGAGCTCTACTGTGTGGGGGTGTCTTAAGGGGCTGGGTGGGGGGGCTGGGGGGTATTTGCCATGTAGGAAAGCCAGTGACTCTACAGAAGCACACTGCAGACTTTTAATTAAGGCAGGATTTAAATGAAACGTGCCGCACTGTTTTCTCGCCGCCTCATTCGCGTCGTCCTCTCTTCGCCAGGCCCTACAGTCTCAGCGCAGTCGCAGGCCCGCAGTCACATGAACAGAGGCAGATAGATGCTTCAACCACTTCAAGGCACGCGAGCAAAGGAGATAGCGAAGAACAGAATTCCATCAGGGACACTCAGATCTTGGTCGGCTGCATAATATCTCGCATGTAAATGCACAGGTGTCGCAGGTCACGCACAAGGGTGTGCGTCAGAGAATTCCTATTAGTCGGAACGTCTTTTTCCCCCCTCACAGGAGCAAGAGTAAGTGTATGAAGTAGGCCGGAGTTGGGATTCTCTGCGCCACTCCAACCATCCCTCTGAGCATACATAAGAATATTCAACTGCACAAGTGGAGATAATGGCCTCAAAACTCCATATCATCTCAGCATGGCCTTCCCGCCAAAAAAAAAAACAAAATTACAAGCAGAAGCAGGGCCCTGATGTGAAATGATAATGAGAAAGATTAAGCTAAGAGTGTGCCTCAAGTCATATGATCTGTATAAACGACACTGTACATCCTCATGAATATGAATGGACACATTGTATTTTAACGCCACACTCGAGTTGTTCCATCAGAAGTTTTTGCGGCCCTTAAGGAATATTAGCATTAGCTATTGTTAACACGTCCCAGTTACTGCATCACATTTTGAATAGTTATGCTTGATGTTGTTGTATGAAATGATAAGAAACAAAACTATCTGCAAATGTGCTGTATTTCTTTGCGATTACATTTGGCCGTGAAGTGATAAACACAGCTTCAGATCAGCAGATCAGCGGTGGAGGAAAGGGCGGCCTGTAAACCCAAGAGTAAAAACAGACCCTCTATCACCTTCACTGTTTTAATGCAAATAAGATACAGGAGAGCAAACAATGGCAATGTTTTGTTGTTATGTTTTCCTACATACTCAATGCTTTTATCTGTTCCACAGAACAGTTTTTTGAACGGTTCAGCACAATGTACAAATTTAAATTTGATCTCCTCGATGTCCATGAATCAGATATGCATGCAAAAGAGTGTTTTTTATAGTCTAGATATTGAAATCAAGAGGTGGAATAGTGCAAAACAAGCTGTATTTGCCTGAGATTTGCCTAACCTCCGTACAGCAATGACGGTGTTGTCGGGTAATGACTTTTATATGTACCGCAGTTTTGATGTCCGTTAAACAAATGATGCTTCTGCTATGTGCTTCACCTCAATGGGGAGGGTTTACAGCTATGCAGAAGGCATTTGCTTTCATCTCACAATCTCATGTGCACAGGAAAATAACTTGATTTATAGACCAGAGGTCGAGGTAGGGCATAATAGTTGGGCCGCATTTTGTTTCTGCATATCTTCATCTTCCCCCTATCTGTCTCTCGCCCTGTGCTGTTGCATACTGATAGTCAGATTTAAGAGACCAAACTATATGGGGCGAACAGCCTAATTGGCAAGAGGTTGTTATTCAGCAGTGGCTGGCTTGGATGATCAATAACAAACAATATCAAAAGTCTTTTGCACTATTTTGCCTCTAGATGGCAGCAGAAGTCACGCTTTTTAAAACTTTAAACCTTTGTGGCATGAGGTCTTGTACAGTTTCCAGGAAAACAACACAGACTGGTGATGTTGTTGCCATCACAGTCAAACAATTCAACTATTTAAGAGTATTAGTTTAGCATTAGTCTTAAACAGTTTAATTGTTTGACAACAACAACTGAGAGTATGTATGGCTGAAGAGTTTGCAGATGATTAACAGTCTTTGCCATGGAGTCCAATATTCACCCAGAAATGTAGATAAAGATCAGCAAGAGAGCTATTGGTTGCACGTTCAAGCAAATCTGACAACTGCCAGTTCAGAAGTGATCTTCACGCCTACTGTACACACAAAACACAGGTCACCAGTGACACACATACTGTATTTATCACGCTGACTGTCAACACCTTACGTCTCTGTCAGTGCTGCTCCTGCAGCTAGCAACAAACAGCACCATGTCGTTTATATAAATGTGCAGGAAAGTTAACTAAAACGAGCACTGCTTGTCAACCGACAATATGCAACGATTGTTGTAACAAAAGGCCCAGATGTGCAATTAATGTGTAGCCTTTGTCTCCGGCGCATATTCATGCATATCAGTTGCTTATCTTCAAGTGGTTTTGACTTGATCCACAATGCCTAATAGACAGCTGCACTGCTGCTTCCATGGAACACTAGCTAATCAAAGTTGATAACACAGATAGAGAGAGCACACATGGTCAGCAGCCGAAGAGCTCGATAGCACAGCCCTACATTTGAATGTGTGGTTGTTGAAAAGTCAGACTTTATGAACACAAATAAACAGACAGGCATAAGGGCAGAGAGAGAGAGAGAGAGAGAGAGAGTGTGTGTGTTTGTGTGTGTGTGTGTGAGAGAGAGAGAGAGAGAGAGAGAGAGAGAGAGAGAGAGAGAGAGAAAGAAAGTGCAGCAATTTCAGGCAAAGTCAGCCCAACAATTGCGGAGAAATGCGCAGCATTTCCTAATTGACGTGAGCAATCTGTCAGAGATGCTGCTGTGCCTGTCTCCAGCTAATCGGTCACTGGCATCTCTGAACAAGCAACACTCATTATCCCTGGCTTATGTGCGACCAGGAATGCAGGGTGATTGTTCATCAGTGAAGGCGATAAGAGAGAGAGAAAGAGTGTGAGAAGAGACAGAGAAAGGATAAAAAAAAGAGGAAGAGAAAAGGCAAGAGAGATACTCTGAGCCACTATTCATTTGGCCCTGAAGTCGCGTCTGAAAGTGTTGATAATGATGACGGGATCACTGTTTTGTTTGTCTTTTATCCCGCCGAGCCTCGAGGATGCCACATTCCTGACCCCGCTCCCCGGCAACCGATCGGCCAACGCCGCGGCCTTTGTGCTTCCCTCAGAGCAGACGGTCAGCTGAATTTCATTAATGATACACAGAGGCCTGGCATATGGCACTAATATGATAATGACATTGGCCAATGATGGCTCGCTTCTATTCTCATATCCAATTAAGAGGAAAAGAGGTACCTTTGATGAAATCCTTCCCTGACAACTAATAAGGCTGGTAAACACGCGCTAAAAAGAAAGCTTGAGCAGATTCCTCATTTTTGAGTAACTGATGGCCTGTATGAATGTTGTCACCAACTAATTGAAGTCTGCTTTAGTTTTATTATTAGATTTAAAAGGCGGCCCCAAGTGCTGCTGAGAGAAAGAGCTTTAGGCTGTCATTTAAATGTCAGATTAATGGACTGTGAATATGGACAGTGTTGATATATTATGGTGATACTCTCCAAATCTCAATTCTTGCTTGTTCCTACACAACACATAAAGGACTAAGTGATCAGTGGGCCTTCCATGACGCCGCAACATGAATAAAATCCTTATGGACTACATTGGACGGCATGGTATTGATGACTATTTACAGGCATAAATCACCTCCGAATTCACACAAATGTGCAGCCTAGCTGTAGTAGTACAGATATGGGGGGGCGTCTGATGTCTGTGTATCAACAGCATACAGACAGATTCCTTGTACGGAGTGGCACACTCTTTAGTAGGGACATGCTGAGTCATCACACACGCACGGCGTGAACAGCCCATAACCGGACAGACGGCATTCTTTTCATTTTCCCTTCCATGATCTCAACCAAAAACACACTGCGCGCCCTCGCCCATGTTTTTACTCCCTCTCCCTGCGTCCGCCCGCTACTCTTCCTCACAACTGTCACTACGGCTCTACTGTATGGAAGCCGCACTTGCAATCACATACGTATTATGCCAAAAAGTCTGCCAAGGCCGTGGTTCAATAATGCACTACATGCTTTTGGTACATCAGGGCATTTAATGTAGACTGCACATTAAATTGCATTTTATGACAGACTGTATGATTGTGGCAAATGGGTAAAAGTAAACAACAAAAGGCTTTTTGGACAACTGTAAAACAAAGTAAATGAAATAAAGCAAGTCCAAACAGATAGACAGCATCAGCCCTGCACTGGCTTATAGCAAGAATGAAACAGCTCTGCTTTCTCTCAATGAAATTATATTCACAGAAAAAAAAAGGGAAAAAAAGGAATAAACCGAACCGAAACAACAAAACATGGCGAGTTAAATGACCACATCTCTGCATGAATGCTCAGAGAGCTCATCGCTGCTCATTGACTTCATCCACACAACACAACACACAACACACAAACTATTACACCACACTCCCGCCTACATCCTGAAACACCCAGAAAAAACAATGATAAATAAATAAAATCCCATTTTTTTTTTAGGTTTGTCTATTAAATGAAAAAGATGGATGCGTCCCCTGCCTTGTGTTTGGCATGGCCTGATAGGAGTCATTTATCTAAATGTATCCCTGCCAGTCTGGCCCCTCCACCGACTGAAATGACCCATAATTCACCACTAACTGCTGCATGGGCTTCGGTAATAAAAGCTTTTCATTAAAGGCCCGCCAGCCTCCTGTACCAGGAACAACTTAGCAAAAGGGTCCTTTCTCTAATTGCTTACCATTACAAATATGGTCCATGTGCTAGGGGGGGAAAGAGGGGTGGGAGAGGGAGACAGAGCGAAGAGAGAGAGAGTGAGGGAGAGAGATAGACAGAGAGAAAGAGAGAGAGCGCCAGGGGGAGAGATGGGGCAGTGTGGGCCCCCTTCACAAACCCCTAATAGTAATTGAACAATTAAACTTTAGCAGCGTAATTACCTCTTCAGTCACAACAAAACCACACCACAAATTACACGGAGCAGAGAGTGGGTAAATAGAACGACCCCCCCCCCCCCCCCAACACACACACACTACTCTCTGGCCAGTCGGAAAGATTTGGTTTGGTGGGGGACGATACAGCAGAACCCCTCACCACACACACACACACACACACACACACACACACACAGACACACACACACACACACACACACACACACAGACACAGACACCCACACCCCCCCCACCCCACACACACACACATGCACACACGTTCTCTCTCTTCTCCCCAAACCTTCTGAGTTCAGATATTGTTTGGCTCTCAGTCCCAATCGAAATGTGTGCTGTCCTGAGATTTGTGTGGTCTAACAGCAAAGCGCCTGAGACAAAGCGCAAAACCATGCCAAGCCTGTCCCCAACACCACTGCAGATCTGGACAGAGTGAGTGAGAGAGAGAGAGAGAGATAGAGAGAGAGAGAGAGAGAGAGAGAGAGAGGGATGGGGGAGAATGAATAGATAGATGGGCAAACAAATGTATATATGTATTTATCTTTTCAACCGTAAGTATACGCATTAAAAAATCTGTCCTTGTTGTTGTGCATGTTGTCGGGCCATTACTTAAGGTTCTGATGAGTTTATAATTTTCAAATCGATCCCGTCCAACATGAATACATTCATGGCGTCTGTAGATTCATAATTCTCTCTCACACCATCCAGCTCAAGGTATGAATAAGTCTTTTGTGTGGCACGCTTGCAAGGCTTTTGTACAATTAATCGGCTGCATAATGATGGGAAGAATAAATTAGCATTACAAGATAGGCCATACTCTCTTTCTCTCTCTCCCCCTGTATAGTGTACTGTATGTGTATTTGTATGTTTGGTATTAAAACATTTTCATGTAACAAGCTATTTAGGCAAGAGGTTTTGTGAATTGTTTTGCCAGTGATTGTAGCCAGGACATGGTGGTGTCTTAGTGACTGTGTCTAACACAGTCGTCTAACGTTGTGAGTCTTACATGAATGTCCTACGTGAATGTGTTTGTGTGTGTGTGTGTGTGTGTGTGTGTGTGTGTGTGTGTGTTTACATGTAAAACATGACCTTTCATTGATAGAAAATGTTCCCCTCAATCACCTGTTTCTAACACCAAAACACAAATTCAACAACATGTGACGTCACTTGAGTCTGGCAGTAGCAGGTGTGTTTTCACGTATTTGCCCATAAAAGGCCCAGCACAGTGGGCTACTCCAAGGAGTTTGACCCCTTATCAAAGGCAACAAAGCTGAGGATCTAAAGACGTCACCTCCAAACTGCAATCTGGAACACCAGCCATTTAAAACCTGCTTGTTTGATGTGCCAATTAAAATTGCTACTGAATGAGTATTCTCCCTCTCTCTCTCTCTCTCTTTCTCTCTTCCCTCTGTCACTCTCCCTGTGTTGTGTTTCAGTTTCTAAGTCAATGCTTCAGTAGTGTGTGTCAATGGTGAACAAACAACAACATACAATCTCTCTCTCTCTCTCCCCTCTGTCCCTCTCCCTGTGTTGTGTTTCAGTTTCTAAGTCAATGCTTCAGTAGTGTGTGTCAATGGTGGACAAACAACAACATACAATGTGCTAACTTGGCAAGCAAATTCACCCAGGCCGTTGCTTGCCATCTGAGATGCTGTGAAGTGGAAGGGGGTGAGATGGTGTCAGGCCTATATCTCTTATAGTTATCATTCCATCTTAGATTTCAATGGAATTTCCCTGCAGCAAAATTCTTCCTATGAGGAACAGAGAAACATTCACTAAATTTCCAGCTAAATGTTATTGTCTACAACTAAAGGAAGCCATCTTGTTTTGCATGGTGTAAGCGTGCTAAACAAATGCCGTTTATGTATGCAAAAGCCTGCGCTGTTTCATACAAAGGCTTAAGCTTCAACATACCAGGAAGCTATCCACTTTTCTTTCCTTGGGAACACCCCTAAATTGAATGACACTCAGTCAACATCAAAGTGACAGTGGTTTTGGTTTTAAACAGACCTGGGATTGTTTTCTCGATTTTTTACACTTTAAATGTGGAAAGACTGAAGCTGATGGTTGGTTGTTAACTGTGCAATACATCATTTTATTATTGACCCTACATTGGCCCGATTTATAATTATGACTGATGCTAAACTGCCCTTGTTGGGGTTATGAACAAATGGAAAAAACACCTGCAAAAAATACATAAACTGACTTTAAGACTTAATCGTTTTACCTTTATGATGAGATGGGAAGATGACAATAATCATAACTACAGTTGGTTAACTGTAGCGAATTGTTAGAGATTTTCCGGTTGTTCCGGAGGTGCAGACATGGAGAGAATTCTTAGTGTACACTAGGTGGTGCCCCATCTCTTCTTGGAGTGAGAAACAACGTCACCTTTCCTCTGATCCCCAAAGACAAGCACACCACCACTCCTTTTTAACAGCATGCAGATAGACTTAGCCAAGAATCTGACTGCCATCTGACTTTCCTTCAAAGGGCGCTATCTGCAACAATCAGATACAACCTGAAAGAGATCCACTGGTTACTTCAGTGGAGCACAAACCATATGTGCTTTTTCCATTAGAGTCTACAGAGATATCCTTTTAACACAAAGAAGATGAAAATGTGTGATAGAAAAGAAAAGGCAAAATATCATGAACTGAGATTTCGATATTAACTGTTGAGCTGGATGGATAGTACTGTGTGGAATATTGTTACTCTTGTAACATATGCCTATTGTGCATTTAAAGGTTTTAAATATCGCAAATAGCAAATAATCCTTCACACACACGTGTGCGCGCGCACACAAACACACACACTCACTCAAGATGCAGTATCATTATTTGCCAAAACTCACGGTGTCTGACAACTTCCCCTCTCCACTCCTGGCAACTGCAATACAATGAAGTAAAATCTCTCTCTTCTTTCCTCTCTCTCTCTCTTTCTCTCTCTCTCTCTCCTATTTAACTCATATGAATATAATATGTGTAGCTGAAAAAAAAAGAAGGGTGGTGAAAGGTGATTCAGGTGATGAAGCCTACGCTCCACTGTTACCAAGCCGCCAGCCCCTTTGTTGGGTTGGAAGCAGCAGCTGTTAGTGTAATTACCTCTCTTGATTTATACGTGATTAAAGCTCCCATATAAGTCATGTCCTCCGAAAAGAACAGTTAAGCTACTTCTACTTTTCGCCAAACAGCGGCGATTCCGTGGCAAAATGGATGTGTGTGGCTCTTCTGGGAGCATATGGTATATTTCTCAAGCATTAATAATTCAGGGCAAATGAGCAAAAATTAGTCGGCTCAGTTACTGCGGAGTTTGTCCTGCATTAATTTCGCAGACGTTTGGCGAATGAGGGGAGAGAGAGCAGGGGCTAAAAACAAAGCACTGATGAAGCGTGCGGCCTCTGTGCGGCTTCAGCCTGAGAGAGCGCTGCCACAGGAGGGCCTCATTTGTTTCACTTCATTTTTATGTCCTCGAGCTTGAGGGAGATGTTTTTTATTTTTTTTTATTTTTAAATGGGGTAAAATTCAGTTCAAAACATTTTGGCAATCAAATAGTTTTGATAAAGAAATGCAAAATGGGTTCATTTGAAAACACGCGATGTGTGGTCACTATAATATTCAATTCCACTCCATGTAAGAAAGTGGCCAGTTTGAAATAAAGGTAGCAACAACGACTGCTGAATGAAAAGTGAGATGTAATAAATTAATGGTATATTGACACAGCCCCTCTTACTAGAGCTATTTAAAGAACATTTTCTTTATTTGGTTTCATAATGAGCACTTATGTGTTCAAGTGCTACTCTTTGACTCCCTGGCATCATGTCTTCTATAGGGTTTAAGGAGGCCCGTGGCTCACAGACAGGTGTGTTGCTGAAGGCTCATGACACAGGAGCACACTCACACACACACACACACACATGAGTGTGTGTGAACAGACAGACAGACAGAAACACCCACACACACACACACATAGTTATATTATTTTCTCTCACTCACAAACACAGTGCTTGGTGGACCTCGCCATATTGTCTCCTTAACCCAGTGTGACCGTAATCCCTCCCAATCCCCAATGCACTGGCTGCTGGCACTCCTTTGGCTTTTTGTCACATTGTCTTAAGGTTTTGTGCTGAAAAAAACAGAGCACAAAAAGAGTGAGAAAATACTCCCTTTTTTTCAGGGCTGGTTTGCTCAAGTGGCACGGCTGTGTGAGTAAAAGGGGACTGGAGAGGTATTGAAGGGTAAGGGTGGTGTGGTGGTGGAGGTGGGCGGAGGGGTGACCAATAGGCCACATGGATGATTAAATCCTGAAGGAGGTGTGAGGAACATGTTGAGGAGGAGGGGGTGGGGTGGAGGTAGTTACTGTTCTGGGGGTTTGACATGTAAGCTTGTGTGTCATCTCATACCCCCCCCCCCCCCCCCCCACACACACACACATACACACACATACACACACCCCTCCCTCAGTCCACTCAAAGAGGATGTAGAAATGGAGCTTGACCAGTGGGCACCATTCTGGTGGATTGGATGCTTTTGGATGGTGTTGAGCCGGGCTCTGAGGGTCAGAGGAGGAGAGGGCAGGAGTGGGGGAGAGAGTCTGGAGCACTGTGTCTCATTAAAGGCACAATGCAGAGTTATAATAAGAAGATGAGGGGAGGGGCGGATGAGAGGATGAGAGGGTCAGGTGCTGGCTAGTATCTCACTGAGTAGTCAAGGAGAGAGAGAGAAAGAGAGAGAAATACAGAAAGAGGGTAGAAGAAGGAGTCTGACTTTTAAAACCCCTTTACTTAACCATTAAAAAAGCGTTGAGAGGGTTTTTATGTATGATGTTTTAAATCATCTTATCATTAGCATAGCCACTGAATAGCAATATACTGGAATTGGAACACTGGAACACTGGACTTCTCAAATTAATGTAATCTATTTTCAATGTATTTAGCATTGATGTTATTTAATGCAAAATAGGCTGACAAGCCCTTACACATAATTTCAGGTTGGTGTAGGCCATATCAGCGTATTTGCCACCCAAAGAGAAGAAAAGAGGAATGTTTACATGAGAGGCTTATAATCACATGGTTCTTCCTTCTATAGTAAGACACTGAAAACAAACTGAGCTGAACTGAACATGACTAGTGTGTCTCTTCATCAACTAAGCTGTCTGAAAAGATTCATATTCAGCTTAACCCCCTGTGGCAACAAGTAATGATATGGAAAAACTAGGTTGCAACAAACAGTGATATTATGATAAGGGCCTGAGATCAAGAACCATGTTGGGAGACAGTCTGATGGCTATGTTAATAGGAAAGACTCTGTTTAAATATATCCACCCTCTAAAACCTGTCAGGCTCACATGTGTAGAGCTAAAATAGATAAATATTTACTCTAAAAGACAATCAAGTTTGTATTTTGTAAACAAATCAGGCACATCAGAGAGTCCACCATGACAGAAGAGAGAAAAAAACAAGCAGTGGATGGATACAATTTATAAAAACTCTGGAAAGATTATTATAAAAACAAAGATACTAGCGTTCTGGCAGCAGGAAGAGAAGGGTCATATCCTTTTAAATGCCTCACTGACATAAAAATGCAAAAAAAAGTGATTGAATTGAGATCCAGGGGAATTTACCGCTTGAAACATTTATAAACTGTGTATTGAGTCTCTCCCTCTGCCGCTTTCCCTCTTCCGTTCCTTTGGCGGTGTGAATGTCACTACGCTGGCAAAGAATTTAATGTTGCTTTTAACCTGCACCGCCATGTAATTACCTTGACATTTACCCTACATTAAATCAACTCCCTAACAGCAGATTTATCTCCATGACTTTTGGTATTGCAGCAGGCGGCAGTAATTATGCATGTTAATAAGTGTCTCATGCCACACAGAAATGGCTCATTGCTTTTGACTGATATGTGAAAATACAACTCGGTCGATCCGGGCCCAACTGCAAATATTCACTTATTTGCGCACTGTGCCACTCCGGAGTCGTGTCGGGGAAGGACAGAGGGACCATCAAATGATGCAAAGCTCCATTCCTCTGGCTCTGCTGTGATGACAATTGCCAAAGACTGGGGGAGATGGGAGATGAAAGTGGTAACGGTCCACCGGGGACTCGTCAATCAACCGCAAAATGGCACCTGAATTGAAATTTCATCTGCATTTGAATTAGCAACATTATTCGCCAATTTAGCTCAGAGTGAACATTTTTCCATTGGAGATGGAATTAGATTAGAAAATGAGTGAGTCTTTAATTTCCAGATTATAAATCACTGAATATAATTCACCTCTTTGTACCTTAAGGGCAATCACATTATCCTAAGCGACATTTTATCTCCAGAGTGGGGAGGTTGATGCTGTGATGGCTTGGTGTCACACAAATCACAGATTTCTGGGGAGTCAGCTGGAAAGTACATCTCTCCGCCTAAATTAGATGTAAAAGATTCGTATTGCTCCCTCCACCACAGCTTACTTTACACGAGATTTGATAGTCCTGTTGAGCTCATAAACACCTAAGCAAATTGCTTCTTCCAAGTGAGGCAGTCACCTTTCAGCTTGATGACTTAGGTCAGACGGATGCTCAGAAATTTAAGTCACTGGGTAAGTACACTACATCCTTACTCCTACCCTAACCTCACAACACACACACACACAGATGCATTGCACACCCATAGGTAGAAACACACACCGCACTCTGGCATATTTCCTAAACATTTTAAATTATTTCTTTAGCATTAATATGGAGAGTTTAATCAGTGTTGCAGATTTTTTCCAGGATAATATCAGTGACCATTAATGCACTTTTTAGTAATTATTTAAACACTTGCATTTTCTGATATATGCAAAGAGAATGTATTAGCATACTTAAGTATATAAAATATTTCAATTACATACCATGAGGACTTCTTGCAAGGCCAAAATGTACTTTGTATCTGATAACTACATCCAGTAAAGTGTTTTTTTGTTCTAATGGGTTGGCAAACTTCTGTCTGTCCTCCATTCACTTTCTTTGACCAATGGAATAAATACAATTCATTTGAAATGACAGGGCATTGGGCTGCTTTGTATCATGTGTCAATGGAGAGTGTCCATTGTTTTTGTACCATCACTGCTCTATATTGAAATCAATTGAAATAAAACGTCCCGGGTGTTCTTGAAAGCATCAAAGAGCACTATGTCAAGCATTGATGGCAACATCCTGTAAACCGAAGGGAGTATGACACTGTCCATAGGACAACGCAGCTCCCCTCCTTCCAACATTTATGATGATAAACATTTTTTCCTCCTCTTTGCTGTGGTTTGAATCTCAGACATCAAATCTCCTGTGGCAATAATGAGTGATGGCAGAGATAGACAAGACAACAACAGAGTAATAAGCTTAACATCCCCGCACAAAAGAGCGAGGGTTTTTATTAGCTATTACCCATATCATAGGATATGAAAAGCACTGCCTCATGATTGCTGTAAACGGCTGTGCAGTTTTTGCATTAACCGGTCAGATTGTAAAATATGATCTGATCTTCTCCAGCTGACTGTTATTGCCTAACTGGCCGCCTGTTCAGCTTTTGCAGCCAGTGCTTAGACCTTATTAAATATGAATCAGGCCCTTTAAACCCAAATAATACATCACTTCCATTAGCGTCAGAGATCTGGGGGAGGTGATAAATATTATTTGTGAACAGCGGAGATCCGGTATGAGCACAAACCATGGGGGGGGGGGGGGGGGGGGGGCACAGCATTCAGGTTCCGTCTCCATACAATACTAACATACAGCCATGCCACAACGCAGGGCTCTATAATCAGATATGCTAGTCAACAGAGGTCACTTTGGGGACTACAACATTATAGACATACAGTACAGAGAGAGTTTTTGTTCCCATTTTGTATTCAATGTATTCAATATCAATCAAATAATATGTGCCTGCCTCCACACAGACGCACTGAAATCTGTAAAGTGTAAAATTAAATAGAATATACATTAACAATATATCCTCTGAATGGAAAACAACATTTAACTGTACCTGATTTTAACAGTCATCTTGAACTGAGCGATCTACAATGTGGACATGCACTCTTGTGCATCACAAGGTCTGTGGTCAGAACCTAACCAACATCTGATAACACTGTTTACCACTGCAACCAAGAGCCATCTCAAATACATCCGTCTAACCGCTCTGTCATGGTTTCAGAGAGAATCCCAGCTCTGTGTTTGACCCTCGCTAAGACTAAATTGTCCTTCCCTCCCTCCTGCTATATCCACACACACACACGTTTTTAAATCTGGGCATGGCTGCGGGATCAAGGTAATAATGGCAGCTCTCGGTAAAAACCTGGCACTGCAGGCCACAGGCGCGCCATCTCCATGCACAGGTGTATATGAATATTAATGTCAATACTTTTAACATGCCACCGATTTTGAGCTGAAACATTTGCTAGCTGCTAAACGTGGATAAAAGCCCATTACGGCAAGGATCGTCATGGTGTTTGTGGACAGAGGTATTTGCAAGGTCAGTTTAAACATTTGCCAACAGGAAAACTTATACAGAATGCAGGTATTCAATCGGATTTTCAGGGATGTACATTATGTAAATCAGTTTTTCTTTAGCAAAGGAAAAAGTGGGATTGACCCGTTAATGGATGTAATGTGTGTGTGTGTGTGTGTGTGTGTGTGTGTGTGTGTGTGTGTGTGTGTGTGTGTGTGTGGCGCACATGTGATAATTGGAGCATTTATTGCTTGATCTCCTAGCAAAAAGAACATGGAGGCAGAGAGAGGAAATGGACATGGGTAAATGTAGAGTTCTAAGTAACTGTTTCTGTTAAATGCCCAAAGTACATTACCAACATCTAAGTTGATGTTCACTCAGCCAGACGCAAAAAAAATAAAAATATACAAGTTGGATTCAAACCACAGAGGATCAAACAGAGGTGGTAGACAAAGATCTAACATTACCCAATGTCATCAGTAATCAGGCTTAGAGGAGGTCAGAAATGGAATCTGTATTCCCATATTTATAAATCAGCCTACAATGGCTTCTTGACAAGCTGAAATGTTCTGAAGTAATGAGGCAAACAGAAATACGCCAGAGGAGCTGCAGGAGACAGATTGTGACGAGGCCATTGGCAGGGCTGGGGTTTCATCTCCATATTAGTTTCACATACATGAATGGCCAATGCAAGGGCATTGCAGAAATTAAACCTGAAGAGTCTTTGAAATAACAGTTTTTGATCCATGCTAAACCCCCATAAGAATAATCTGTAATGGCTGAATGCTGGTTTTTGTCTCGCTCTAGAGCACTGACACCAAGATCATGCCATATAGGCCTTCGATTCATTTCAAAGTCTATTCACATTTCACGTTCTACTTTCTCCGGAGTGCCATTCATATCTCGTTCTTTGTACTTGCACACGTGAAAGGAATTAGTCATTTACAATGAAGGGTCCTCAGTAATACAGAGATATTGTGTAAGCGTTGTGTAGTGTCGTGTCTTGTGCAATGATGGACATCAAGAATGAACAGTATATAATGCTCAGCCACTTGGTTCCTGCGCTAACTGAGTTATGTGAACGGACTGTGTCCAGGCTGCCCAGGGGTCTATTACCTGAGGAAACTGGAGGTCTTGCCTGTTCTCAGCAGGCTCTGCCCCGCTCCACCTGGTGCTGATCACCTGTGCTGTGACCAGGTCACAACAGCCGCGGAGGTCAACGAGACAATCTCGCCTTACTGTTTGGGGTTCAAACGCTTGCGTGGATAAGGACAACCTGAGGAGGTGAAAGAAGAGATTTGCCCACCTTACATCTGTAAATGAACTCAAATGGATCAAAAAGCAAAAACTGAAACCTCAGCGACATTGTGCCATATCAGGACAAAGCCCACCTCAGATTACCTTTTATTGAGGCAAATTAAACTTCACACCCCTGCAGTTCGCACACAATGAGGAGATTGTGTCAATCTTGGTCAATCACTAACAACCTCCACTGGGGAAAAAAAGTGGTGCTGGCCTAAGAGCACCTAACGCAACTGAAGAACATCTTTTTCAATTAAGCAAGAAGAAAGAGATATACAAAGGCACAGTGTGTGAATATTACAGAGAGCCACTCCCCACAGAGCTATTCAATCAGGTGGAGTAAAAAAGGAGAGAGAAACAAGACAGAACACCGGCTGCTGAGTGTGTCTGCTGGGAACGACTGCCCTGCTGTGAGATTGAGATAACTTATCAGCCACGGTGTCCAATTAAGCTACACCAGGTCCCCATTAGACAGAGATTAAAATTTCAATTTGCGAAGTAGGGAACGAGGAAACGTAAACAGCAAGGAGCTGCAAAACGAAAGAAAAACAGCGACTCTCTCCCTCCGCAGGGGGCCATGTCACGCCCATCCATCACCGGTTGGACGTGCCCGACAGTGTGAGAGCGTGACAAATGACCGGCCGCATGATTGAAATCTGACAAAATAACGCTGTGTTTTATAATAATGTCCCCGAGCTGAATTACTGCGCCAGTAAACAGCGATCTATCACGGCCGCAGCACGCTTCAAGCTGGCCAGCCATAATGGCAGATCAGCGTGTTTAGCCTCCTAGTCTTTTCGAGTGACCGTCCAGGTGACAGCACCGGCCCGCCACTATGACAGTGACAAATATTTGCTCCGACAAGGCAACAAATCACACGGCGGACAAGTTTTAAAACTCAATATTCACTGGACGTGCATCTGCCGTATTCTCGTTAAAAGTGTAATATGGCGGTCCCTGCCCTCCCTCGTTCTTTTATGATTACCGTATTGACAGCAACTATAATAAAGTTGTGTTCCTGCGAAGCCAGGCGGTGGAGCAGAGGCGGTGAAGGGGAGTAAAAAAACAATATCTGAGATGGCGGAGGGTTCACACTGGATGATGGCAAAATAGTGCGCTGATTGAAAAATGCTCCGGTGAAGAAGGGCGAAGGCCCGCCGTGATTGATGACTCGGCCAGTGTTTTTTTGTCCTGGTGCCAACTTGGAAAGAGACACGGTACAGACGGCGGTGAGACTGACTGACGGCACATTTGAAATCTAAGATTGAAACAATGCGAGCAGACTTTTTTTCCGCACCCTTGTTGGAACTACATGCCAGCTGTCCATTACTTTGGCAAAAGAACATCATGTTTATTTCTATCGGTGACCTTTCCTCTCCCCTCCCCATCCATTTCCAGATAACCTAATCGAAAATCAGCTGCCTGGCATACCGACAGTGTTGAAAGTAGGCTACTAAATATTAGACCTACTGTACAATAGTGATGACTGATCAATAGAAATTTAATTCACTACATTTCCTGATGGTTACCCAAATACCTCCCAAAAGACCAACACTTTTTAAACCAAGGCTGTCTAAGGACATAAAGTTATAATAACCTCAAACCATACATACATAGCTATTTAAACTTTATAGTTCCTAAAGGCTTTAAGTATCAAACTTTTCATTTTCACAGGTATTGATCATCTTGGCGAGATTATTTTAGCACTGGTGCGAATGCCTCTGGCCCTTGTCCTTGCAGTCCTCACTGATAATCGTTACTTAATGCCTAATAGAGCTCCCAGGCTCTGCCTGTGTCGGCCACATAGGGTTTAATACGCTACCGATACGGCCCACTAAGTGTGCTTAGGGCTCATTGTTAACATAAGGCCAAATCTGTAATATAGCATGGACAATTAAGTGCACAATTTTTGTATAAATGCAAAATCCCTCACTGTGAATAATTTAATCCCCTCTCTTCAGCTCATTTAATAGAGCCGCCCCAGTCACAGAAAACTAATTTCATTCTGCTCCTTGATTTAATTAGATTTTATGATGTATGGTATTGCTAATTCGGTGGCTCTCTGTGCGTTGTCTGCACTGTCCCCAGCTCGGAGAGCAGAGCTGTCACGACTCCATTTTTAACCGTATTGAAAAATTCAAGCTTTATTATCGCCCTGCTCACTCATTTTCTCCAATCAGGGCTAAAGTAATGTGCTTTTGCCCTCCTCTCCCTTACTCTCCCTGTGCCCCCCCGCCACCCCCAACCCCACCCTGTCTCTCTCGCTTCTGCGGGGATAGAGATGTGGGAGAGCAGAGAACCGACAGGGAAAACGAGGAAAAGGAGAGCAAACGGAGGCAAAAGGACACAGCCTGACAGGTTAGGTAGAAGAGGATGTGACAGAAGGAAGACCATACGAAGTGGTGGGAGAGGTAGGAGACAGTGAGAAGAGAAAAAGTATAGAGACATGTGAAGATATACGAGAAGAAAGGCTCAAATCGACACAAAAAAATGTAGCAAAACATTAGGCAAAAGTGAAAACCAGATATAGCTAAAGAGAAGGAAAGAGAGACATAGAGAGAACATAAAAAACCTGCTGAGAGAGGGACACTCTCGGATAAATAGTGGGGAATAGATAAAAGGACAGAAGAAGAAAGGGACTAAAAGGAGAGGAGGGGGATGGAGAGAACGCTGGAGAGGCTTACAGAGGAGAGAGGTAGAAAAAGAGTGAGAGAGATATAGACATTGTGGGGCACCCACAGCGCTGTAGGCTCACGGTGGCACTGTATTAGCGTTGGGCCTCTGATTGATGAGTTAAGTTTCTGGCTGCCTGCGGCCATTAGCACGCAGTTCCTCTGGCTGTCAGTGAACTGAACACAGTTTTTGGTTAATGCACTGCTCTAATGAGACTGCACCGCTCTAATATATTTTACCCGATGAAAGGTCACAACAGGAAGCCAAACAGATTGGGGGGAACGTGCCGGGACAGCAGGCCTGTCAGAGGAGAGCGAGGGGGAGGGGAGGGGAGGAGAGAGCTGGCAGACTCTCTTACAACAGACATTAACACACACACACACACACACACACACACACACACACACACACACACACAACCACAACTGTACATTACATATTGACGTAACTAAATGTGTGCAGTAGACACACACATGCATACACACACACACACACACACACGCACACACGATACAACACACATGTAAATACAAGCACAAAACATTTACATGTGTGGTGTAAGTTTTCTAACACATCATAAAGGAAAGGATTTGAGAAAAGGAGTAGAGATAAATTGGGGAGATAGATGAGACACATGTAAGAGACAGATGGATTAGAATATAATTACAACTGATAAAGAGAGACAGATCCATGGAGAGACAAAACAGTGGGAGAGGTGGATGACAAGTGACAGAAAACAGGAGAAAATGAAACAGTGACTAACCGGTTACTGATCCTTGGAACTTTCACAGCCAACTTTTGAAACATCCTTTTGTGATCCCATTTTTTTGTAATTCCTGTGGAAAAACACACAACATTTGACCTTCAATTTCACCACTTTTTTGTTGAAAATCCGGAGCAAAATTCATTCACTTTTGGACACAACAATCACAACAAACTCTTGCAAGATTTGTAAGACTGAGTACAGGATTGTGTGATATTAATAAGATTTCGGATGAAAAGCAATAGTCACATAAGTAAAAATCTGAAATACAACTAGATTCTTATACATACAAACAGACTGACAGACAGACAGGCACACACACACACACACACACACACACACACACACACACACAAACACACAGATACAGAGTGGCAGCTTAGCATCAGGGGGATTCCCGTCAGCTAGGCCGTGAGTCGCCCCTGCATTACACCCCCTGAACCAGATAATCTAACAGTAATCCATTCAAAACTAATCAAACATTTACAGAAGTGCAGCACTGAAGAGAGAACATCATTCATCATCACCCCCCCCCCCCCCCCCCCCCCACCTAATACCCACCTTCTCCCCCAGTCACAAGCAGCCCTCCAGTCGAGCTGTGCCCTCCCCACCTCAATATACCTATGCAAATGAAACAGGGGGAACCGTGGGACCTGACACAGCCGAAAATGATAAACAAACACTCATCCATTATGGCTGGCTGAGGCTGCTACTGGCAAAGGGGTGGGGTGGAGGGTGGTTATGTGTGTGTGTGTGTGTGTGTGTGTGTGTGTGGGGGGGGGGTGCTTTGGCAGCGCTCATGGTCGTCTTGCCCCCTTAGTCTGGTTTCCATCCCCCCACCCAACCCACCCCACACAACCCCTCTTTCCCACTGTATGTATCAATTATGAATGTGGCAGGGCCTGACAGCAGCGTCAAGGTGAATTAGCGGCCCGTGTCAGGCTTTTGTTATAAATCCCGCGCTGACTGTAGCACTCATTTCCCACACAATGTATGTAGTGTGCTGATGATAGATCAACAGCATCCCCCGTATTAATAATTCACTCCAGTGATCCCACCAGGGACGAAGCCCGTAGCCGATTTTGCTGGTCTCTTGTTTATTTTTTTCCCCCTTTCAGCCGGGATACACAGTCAAGTCAAACAAGGGAGTTTTTTTTTCCTCTGGCTTTTTTGGGGACGGGAAGAAAAGGGGGCACCCCTCCTTCAGTGCAATCCTCCAGTGGGGTCGTTTAGGGCTTTGGGGCGTCCTCTGTCCCCCCATTACTGAAACCATTTGTATATCACACTGTAATTACACACCCAGAGCCTGGGGGCACATGGTGACCGATGTCACCTTTTTGGAATATACGATTCAAACACAATATAATTATGGACCAAGCATTTCCCTGCCTATTAGTTCTCTGATTATTTATGAAACAGAATTCACTTTTATGTTTGGCCATTTTGAGCGCCATTAGAGGAAATCATTAAGTATGAGATTACAATGCAACATGGCCAGGCTCCAGAGAGGCTGGGCAATACTGCCACTTATTTTTCACAGAGTATGATTTTCTTGCTATACCTGGGCAAAGCGGGGCTTTATGCTGCTTGAAAATCTGCATTGAAGGAAAAAAACCCATCTTGGTTGAAAAAAGAAAAAAAAAATCCCCAAACTAGAAAGCATTTCCAATGTGCTGGCTAAGAAAGGCAATCCCTATTACCACTGGATAAAGTGTACCCTTTTTTATTTGAGATGAAAATGTCAGTAATTTATTTTAGATTGATGACTTCTTCCATTTGTACCCAATAAATGAAAAATAGATGAGGTTCGAGTTCTCTCTTTTAATATTTAAGGCAATATTAAAGGCCTCTTACATATCATGGAAGTAGTTTTATTTAAAAGGAATAAGACCATCGGGCATTGTTTACTGAGCACCTCATGCATATTTGATGTGCTTCTCAGCACTGTGCAGGAACTCAGTAGCCGTGGAAATCGCTCCTATTTTGCTGAAAGTATAAAACGAGTTAAGAGGAGGTGAAATTGCATTGCTTTATTCCCATGTTACTTGATAGGCACTGTTTGTAACTTTGTTTTGTTGTGTGTGTGATTGTGTGTGTGTGTGTGTGTGTGTGTGTGTGTGTGTGTGCGTGTGTGTGCTTCCATACTGTGTGCAAAACCTGTGGCATACAATGGTACACAGCACTACCTTTCGCTCCTCAGATCTTAAATTGTGTGTGTGGCTTTTGTGTGTACAACAGCATTCGGCGTGGAAATCGGGGGGTATGACAGTGCAAAGTGGCTATGCAGCACAAGGGCCTATGATGCTGAGCGGAAGTAGGGCAATGGCAGGAAACCAAGGGAGAATAAGGAAAAGCCAAAGGCAAGAGTTGGGACAGAATGTGATACTGCGTTCTCACAAGCCGTCTTGTGTGAACAGGTTGTGAAATACTATCGGGAGCAAGGTGGTACATTAAAAGGACCTGGGAAGTATTTAAGACACTGGAAAAGCTTTCAGTGAAAAGATGGATGCTTCAAAATGTTAGGTCACTTTGAAAGGTATTGTACACTTATGTAAATGCCTATAGAAAGAGTATAATTGCGTAAAGGACAGTCATGCCTGCCAGCCAAATAAAAGAAGAAAAAGAATAAGTTGGTTGAGGACTTTGTTGTTGGGCTACAGACAGAAATGAAGGAGGCCACTTCTGTCACTGTTTCTGTAGCATACAAAAAATACATCACAGTCCTCCCTACCACGATGATGAATCCAGTATATCAATTACACCATGGTATGGCCTTTCAGTAGGTTAAGAGCCACTTACTAAAACAACCTTCATAGTGAAATAGATGCATATGTTAATAAACAGATAAAAAAAATAAAACAAATGGATGTAAACATTAAATGTTTTTTTTTTCAAACCATCCCCCTCCACTCATATGTGGGTTAACACACACACACAGACACACAGACACAAACACACACAAGTGGCAGCCTCTCTTGGAGTAAACACATGGCATCAGCTCTGACTGCATCTCCATGATCAATGTCTTTGGATTGTCACAACCATGTGCACCTCAGCTGAACAGCCCTTCGCGATGTAGTGGTGGTTAACAGTTCTGCTCAAACTGAGTGTGGCGAGCCAGTTTGAGCCTGGCTCTCCGCACCTGAACAAATTAAACCGCACCCTCCCAGTGATGCAGCCCATCAGCCGAGTACTAGGATGAAGTGAGAGATAGGTTTCTCTGCACTCTCGCCACTCCATCGGTGTAGACTTCAGCTTGGCAAGTGCGATCGACAGCTTTAGGCTCATTGCTTCCACGCCCCCCCCCCCCACCCCACCCCGCAATCCCCCCATATCCGCCCTCCACTACGACCACCGCCGCCACCACCACTGTCGCCATATTTTTTTGATTGATCTAAATTGGCCCACGTTAAGTGCGTGAGAGTAACGCGATCCTATGCAGACACAGCGAATACTTGTGCTTCATCAAACTCTCCAATGCGGCCGCTCTTCAGCTCGATTGCTGTAATTATGGCCGGCCGAGGAAAAACAAGTGGCCCAAACACAGCTGCCAGCCGGCCTGCGAAGAGACGCACAAGCCTGGATTAATTGTTCGCAAACAGGAGCTAAATTCATTATGGCGGGCAGCAAGGACCTGGTGTGGTGCAAGGAGAGCGAGGTAGTTAAGGGAGTTACAAAGGAGTGTTTACGCCAAACATCTTAGTACCACTGTGTTGGACAAAGCCAGTGCCAAATGAAGTGCCCAGCCAGTCTTTCCCCTCTCTCTGGAGAGAAGTGGGTTGTGAGCCAGGGTTATACAAGCCACTAGATGCTGGGAGAACAGGCAGAAGTGAGAGGGAAGAGCCATCACGTCGCAACTGAAAAAAATAGCGATGAGAGCTTTATAAAATGACTGGATTGAGTTTTAAAAGACAGAGCCAGAAAAACAGCACTGCAACAGGTTAAGTAGTTCCTCTGACAACAATGTAGTTACATTATGGCAGGCCTATTCGAAAGAGTTGTGACTGTTTCATTGTTTCACTTAAGGTTGAGGATAACTTCAGGTGGATGTGAAACCATAATGTCTACTACGCTAACTATAGAACTGGCCATTTAGTACTTGATGTAGCAAGCACACCACTTACATGTTTAAGTTTTATAATGTATTTGAATTTTTCCCTTTTGTGATGTTCTCTAGTAATGTTCAAGATATGCAATAATGTGATAACTTTATGATAATGGTGGCTCCTGAATTATAATTTCCTGTGCCTATGCCTATAAGCATGACAATAATTCCGTAGCTTTAGCCTATAAGCTTGTTGAAACCATACACATAAGTGCAGACCAGAGAACACTGCGGAATTTCTGGCCTCTAAACAGATCCTACTGTTCACTGCAAGCGATGGGAAATGCCATACATCCTGAACCTTAACCGCTGCCCTCTACCCCTAGTTCTACCTCCAAAGGCCCTGGGTGTCTCGCCTGCTTCAAATTCATGTGTAACTATAGCAACCGTAGAACCACATAGATGCAACTGAGGTCGGTGGAACTCCATTGCTGTAAATGTAATGGGCCAGAAAGTGGATGATTTGCCAATATTCATAAGTGGCTCCACAAGGAAAATGGCACAAATTGAAAAATTGGCTGAGGACATACCGGTATTGTCATTTCCCAGGCTGTGCTGCTCATTCTAATATTTTTTCTTAACATCCGTAAAACAGGATGGATTTTAACAGCCAAATTCAATAGGCTTGCTATAATTTTGAGTCTTAATTGCCTGGTAAAATCCCGGCCTATGCACAAGGCCTGGCACTGGCCACAGTGCTGACTCTGATAAGGTTGGTTTTGCTATCAGGCTGCCTACACTTTAATGTTAATGTTAAGCTAACCTAATTAGGGTAAATCATAAATAAAAGAAAGCAAGAGTAAACAAGAGAAGAACAGTAACAGGAAAATGCATATACAGTACTTCGAACCATTATGTTTGCCAGTGTACTACTCACATTAGGCCTACATAGCATGAATTATAGGCCCATTCACCTGTTAGTACGTCAGCACTACCTGTTAGCTTTTTTTCAATATCCTATGCATTTGTAAGCTACATAATTAGGTCTGCTTCTTAGCCTACTAGGACGGACAAAATCTACGGAGCAACCATAGTAGCCTACAGTATGCCTAAAAAGAGGGATTTACACATGTTTTCAATATATATATATTTTTTTTTTCATCAGCGAACAAGTAGGCTAGTCGAAGCTAGTTGGTCAATGCTAGCCTACTTTGTTGTGCTGTGACTGACAGACATAACCTACCTGTCAGAGGCAGCGGGCGGCAACTGAAGCATTTGTAGCAATCGAGATGGAAGGCGCTAGTGTTACGCACGCGCCACAGTTGGCTATTTCCTCCATGAAGGTGAGTAAGACGTCTGCAGAGACCATAATTGCGCCACTGTAGGCTACTCCTGGCACAGATATTAATATTATTTCGATTGTGAGAGGTTCTTAAGAATTAAGACATATCTTAGCAGTAACATTTCCCTGAAACATACATCAGAATAAAGCTCTCTGAGAAGAAACAACCTGGTCAACATTTGAACGTTTGAGGAAGGTCGTGCTTAGGCCATCTGAGTAGGCTAGTTGTTTGTTAAAGTTAAGCGCAAAGTAGACTGAATCATTACCATGATTATATCACCTTTGTCACACAGATGAAACAACAACCAAACCTCATTTAAGGAAAAAGATAACTCACAAACCCAAACACAATAAGTCACCTCTTTGTTTATAACTGTTACATTTAGGCTATGCTAGTGACCATATTGTTTCTTATACCCAAACTTAAAGGTATTGCGTTGAATCTGCAGAAGGAAGCACACTTGGTACAAATGATGGCCAATGGAAGGATCAGGACATAACAGTGAGTGTGTGTCCATCTCTCTCTCTCTCTCTCTCTCTCTCTCTCTCCCTCTCTCTCTCTCTCTCTCTCTCTCTCTGTGAGTGAGAAAGAGAGTGTGTGTTTAAGTGAGTGTATATTGGTGTGTGTGTATGTTCTTGTGTGTGTGTTAGTTTATCATTGGTGGGGTTGGCATGCTCAATCAGAACACCTGGTACTGAGGGGCAGGCCCCATTGCAGCTGAAATAAATTACATACAAGTACTGCAGAACAATAACAAAAAAGTGTGGGCCATCCATTTCGCCACCATTTACAAGAAATCAATATCAATACTTAATGCTATGGGGGTGAAAAATGACCCAGATATAGGAGGGGGGGATAATAAGAGAATGAATGAAAGACCTTGGAGTGCCTCAGTTCCTCTGGGTGATGGTGGAAAGGGGGAATGGAGACAAAATATGAAAAGAGGTGGAGAAGGTGTTTTTCTTTTAAGCTTTTGTTTTTGTGTGACTACTTTGGTGTGAACTGTAGTATAGGTGGCTTTATTCACTGTGGTGTTGTTTGTCAGACTTTCAGAGGAAGTGTGCATGTGTGTGGGTGTTTGTGTGAGGAAGGACATATTAAATAGATGTCAATTGTGACAGAAAGTATTCATTGTTCTCCTCTTCTTCCCTTTGGTAGGCTACTTGTGGATGGGGGTTATAGGAATTTGATTTCATAGTTTATGTTCATATAACCAATATTTCTTATCCTTTTTTGTTTTTGTTGTTGTTGTTTTTTGGGTGGGGGGTGGGCAGCAGTGCAGACTTTTGTTCCTGCATCTGTATGCTCTACTTTGATCTCTCGTTCTAGCCAACGGATTTGCTGCCTCTAAAGTAAAATGTTTGCGTACACGTTTTGGAATAGCTCTTATCTTCGATTTCCTTCTTTGTAATTCCTTATGTGTTTCCTTAGCCTGCTTGACCTGTATAACGTAGCTGTTATTTTGAACTGCTGCTGTTACTGTAGAGGTGTTGTCAGTCTGGGCCTTGAAGTGTGATTACAGTCCTGGTGAGGTGTGTGATGTAGTTCTGTTATATGTGAGGGGGATTTTTCATGTGAAAAGCATGATCAAAATGATCAAGTAAAGGCAGATGAGAGTGTGGCATTAAGTTTTGGTAGTTAAACAGTGGTGTGCGTGTCCAAAGCCATCATACTTTGTACTTCTTAGTTTTTGTCGTGTCGATATTGAACAGTAGGTGGCACTGTAGCCAAGTTCTCCAAGGAGTTCTACGACTTTGTGGTCAAGCCCCTGCTAATTGTTACAGGAGCCTTATAGGGTTTTTTCTTCAATTCATTGTTCTATGAATTAGGATTGTATTTTCAGCTGGGCAATTTATAGATATCGATAAAAGAAAAATAATTGCAAAGAGGAGAAACAAGAACCCTTTAGTGGGGTGTTTGTGCAGACAGACGGTGCCTTTGCCAACCCTGCTTATTTTTACTTTAAAGACCAACCTGAGTCAAATTACCCTCTCATTCTTCAGTGCAGAAATGGTCCAGCTCTGATGCACACAGCAAAAAAAGGGGAAAAAAATGTTTTCCTCTGCCATCTTTTGTATACCAGTTACTCAGGTTTCAAGCCATCAAAAGCGGAGCAAATGCACGTTCGATTATGACGGGCCCAGCTTCAAGTAATCTAAAGGTGAAAAACACCAATTAGTCTTTAGAGGATACAGTAGTTATGCATTGTTGGCGGTTGGTGTCATGTTCAGGGGAGGAAGTTTTGTCACCCCCTGAGGTAAGTCCCTTGGAGAGTTGCTGAAGTGTTCGTCAGACTCAATGGAACAAAGATGCCAGATATTCTTACTGACGCGCAGAGTTTGTATCGCCCTTTCAGTGGGCTACAAGCCACAGCAACTGCTGTGATAGGGATTTGGCAGCCATTCAAACTAAGGGGAGTCTTTGAACCTGCTTGGCCCAGTTGTATTATATTTTACACCTGGGGTCTAGCAAAGGACCCATATTAGCAGAACAATACTACCGACTTGGAGGGGTTTGAGGGTATTATGTGAACGGCATAGTCTGGTGAAGAAAGGTCAGTGTGATTAGGGAAAGAAGCTGGGTGACCCCGCTGTGTGAGAGCATGGCCAGCTACATGACAAGCGTATTGTAGCACAGGAGATCTCACCAAGAGGCACAGGGAGAAAGAGAAGGAGCAAAAAGGGATTGAGACTAGAGAGAGAAAAAGAAAGAAAGAAAGAAAGAAAGAGAGGGAGAGACTTCAGCTGTTCCTATTCATGCTCTGTGCCCAAGCCAGGTAGTCTTGCACACAGTCTGTTCACCTGGGTTCAAAAGCCTCCATTCAGAAAACAACCACCACCGTGCATACAAACCTAATTGGCTCAATTACGGCAAGAGCTTATTGAATCAGTTAACTGGAGATCCCTTCTCAAGCATACGGCTGCCTTCAAAGACTTGGGAGGGTCCGAGGAGCGAAAATACCCCCAGAGATGAGGTTACCACCTGCTCCACCAAAGCAAAAACCGTCAGCATTGGGAACAGGGTGCTGAAAACACGGACACAGATAACATCCACTTTCAGCCGACAGGTAAGTGATATAAGAGAGCAATATAATGGTGTGAGGCTCACTCTCCCAGTGCCTGGAGGCTGCATGAGGTCACCCTGGAACCCGAGGAGAGAAATCTGGGGAGGGGCTCCGTGTTAAGACCCGACACATGCAACAAATCACCCTGAACTTTGCGCAGATGAATGCGTCTGACATGCCACTGTGACAGTCTGAGCTCTTGTGACAAAGGAACAAGAGGCGCTGCTCATTTGGATGGGATTGGGGACCAGAGAGTGTAATTTTAGAGATATTCCGTGACCTTTGCCCTCAGAATTCTGGAGATGGATAAAACCATAGACCAGCAGACTATGCAGAAGATTAAAAACAATTGTTAAAGTTTACAAAAGGATCAAGAGCCTCTCAATGTATATCAACAATCAATGTGAACCGTGAGCAGTATACACTAACAATCAATAAAAACCTACCATTTACACTAGTTAAACTAATGGCAATTTATTGTTATCAAAGATGGAGCGGTGTTATGCTAAACATAATATGAATTATTGCCGGATTTGAAAAAAGGTACTTTGTGAGTACTTTGTATTTTAAAGAGAAACTATGCAGGATTGGCGATTTCATCTCCGGTTTCGGTTTCGCTTTTCGTTTTCGCTCGTTTTATGCTTGCATATTTCTCTGCAGAGCTTCTCCTACAGCTTTAGCGTGTATATTTATACATGTATAGGCTGTATATATATATACGTATATATATATATAAATTGCAAGTGTGGTTCTTCTTGTTCCTTACGCGTCTCAGACTTACAGATGTAAACAAGGAGCGATCGCCTCCTGGACAAACTGCAAGGCTGCAATAGCGGATAGGGACACTGGGGGCGGGAGGAAATGTTACTGTTTTCGATACAACTGGTCAGTCAAGGAAAACAACGATTTCTAAGCGATTTTATGACTATGAAAAAGTTGCATAGGGTCTCCTTAAGTGGATAAAATTCAGAATGACCCTATTCTCAACTGTATTCTCCACAAAACTCTTGTCATAACGGATGAATCCTTAAGAATTACAGTCAGTTGTTTGACCTACTCGTTTTATCTGGCCTGGGTCATTTAATTTCAGTGGAGAGTGCCAAGAAATGCTCAAAACACAGGCCTCCTCACATCCATAGCCCTATATTATGAGCCCTCTCTTCCTTCCTCCCTCCCTCTACTGTTCCACACTGAAAACCACTGCAGCATTTCTATTTATTTATATATTTTTTTAGATCACTTCCATTATCGGGGGCATGCTTATGGCTAATTACTCTGTCTCTCTGTTCTGCCAGACTCGTTTGGGTGAGCAACGCCCACTCGTTTGCAAGGTGCTCGTTAACCGAATGCGCTTAATTATATAAGAAGATAATTGCATGTAAATGCCACGACTAAAAGCTGCCTTGCTGGTCTTAATATGGGCACTGGTTGAGATGTCTGCTTTGTTTGTTTTAGAGTGAGACGATTAATTGACTACTGATGCAGTAAATATGCTGGATTCCCTCTCCGTCCAAGGTGGCGGGAGCCCAAATTGGATATAGACATTCATGCTTGTGTGCATGCTCCCTCCACCCTCCTTCCCACCCCCATCTCGGGCACGGCATATAAACCCACAGCCGCCATTGTGCCCAGATCCTAATTGATGACAGACATCCTATTCAAAAATTCTGGCCAACATCAATGCTAATATTTTTGGCAAGCTGTTCATAGAATCAGCGACAACTCACGGCCTCCATTATCACATCCAAATACATCCCATTTCCGCCCTTTTTCGCTTTCCAAGCCAGTCTGTAGTAAGCTCAGTATTACTTGCTTAATTTCATTTGTTTATTCCATAAAGTCTTAATTGAATCTAATGAAAATTATGAAGTGCCCTTAGTAAGTTCCCACTTTCCGAGTTAGTTTCCCATGTTAGTTTCTTCTACCTCCACTGCATCGGTCACGGAGTAAATTAAGGACAACCCATATTCATTCACTAACAGTCTATTATCCCCCGTAATCGAGGGTATTGTAAATCCCATTCTCATTCAGCTACTGTCACATGAAAGATTATTTAGTGTGTTTTAAGAGCCAGAAGTCAAGGGGAACAGGCAGACCGGGGTCAGTCTGGCAGGGGTCCTTAGGGGATGTCCCTTTAGTCCCTGTGACATGCATCGTCCATTATGAGGTAACAAGGGACAGAGGGGGTGAGAGGCAAGCGGGGGGTAGTGCGGCGGATGGTGCACAGGGCCATCGTCGATGGCAACAGACGGTAGGGGTTCCCCCGAGACTGTCAAACCTTGGGGCTATTCCAGTGTTTGAGGTCAAATCCTGCCGGCTAGGCCCCCGAAGAGGCTGCTGGAGCAGACCAGATCTCCAGATGCTCTCGGCTCGATACGGGGGCCCACAGTGTCCCTCCTTAAGACTCCCAAGAGGGTCCTCTAGCGCCCCATGAGGGGGGCGTGCTGTGTTAAAACGTGATACGTTATTTACGAAAAAATATTTGTAAATGGAGTCTGAGCACGGGGCCATTATATGCCATGTCTGATTCAGTCGTTCCCCCGGTGTCTTTGAGAGGGAAATGTGACACGGACAGCGTTGGGGTGGGGGGGTGGAAGAGGTGGCGGTAGTGGTGGTGGGGGGGAGGGGGGGTTTGGATGGTCGGGCGATGGGTATGGGTTGGAGTGCGGATGGATGTCAGCGGAGGTTCGCCACAGACGCCTTCCCTCCACCGCGTCTGTCTCAGCCTGTCTGCGTTTGTGTGTGTGTGTGTGTGTGTGTGTGTGTGTGTGTGTGTGTTTTCTGTTACCACACTTGTCCCTCCTCTCTATGATCTTCATTCAGCTCTTAACTCTTTCTAACTTGGATGTATCTTCTCAATGATGCTGTCTAATCTTAGACACTTTAGGTTGATCAGAAGCTTCTCATAATTCTGTCCCTCTCTTTCTATGTGAACGGACCATTCTCAGTCTAGACTTTTTATGAGCTGTTTAACATCAATCACGACCCATCTGTTAGAATGCATTCCTGTGATCTACATAATCACTTTAGAAGATATCTTGTTTATGCTTGTCTTGTGTGGTCTAGTGTGTCACTTTATGAAAATTTGACTCATTGTCTGCAGATTCATTCATTGATCCTCTCATTCCTTCTCGCTCTCTTTCTCTCTCTTTCTCTGTCTCTTCCTCTCTCTCTCTTTCGCTCTCTCCCTCACATCCTCTCACTCCCATACGTTAGCATTCATATCTCTTTCTTCACGTTCTGAAGTGGAGATAGATTACACATTCTGTTGATCAATCAAAGTGCATTTATTTTTTGGGCTTGATTTTCACTCTTGTTTTAGCCTGAGCAGGATGTGGGGTTGAGAAATTCCTGGAAAAAATGTGGCGGCGCTGGAACAAGGGCTCTTTGAGATGATAAATCGACATTTCGATTAGATGGTCTTTATGCGTGGCCACTCAGGAAACAAATACGCCTCAAGAAACCAAATATTGTAGGGGAGAAGTGGACAGAAAAACCATGTATTGATTTTTTTTTTTCTTTTTCTCTTCGCTCTTTTTATTTTGCCCCAGCTTAACAACCCACAGCCTAGCCTAGCCCAGCACATAATGCATGTCTGATTAGACCAAGCTAAAAAATGAAAACTGATTCATCATCTTCTTGAAAAAAAAGAGAATGTATTTCAAAACATCACATTTGCATTTTTCACCTCAGCCCAAGTAACATCACTATTTAAGGTATCATCGTAAGAAATTACGCACTGCCTTCTGCTCTGTAAACACTTCAACACCTGGCTATCCATCACAAGAATGAATTTTTAAAAAAAACACAGGCTATGATTAAGAACTTTTGCCGACTCTCGATCACCGCTGCAAACGTGTTCGAAAAGCATGTTTTCCTTTGCCTTTCATCGCCGCAGCAGACTTGTCGAAAAACTCAACCACTGAAGGTGCCTCTGTCATGCATTGCCAGTGGAGGGGCTCATTTGAAGCACTTAATTATGCAGCTTGTTTCCCATGTTCATTTTCGCTGATACATGGCCCATGAGGCGGTAAGTAGCAGCTGCCAGGATTGGGGGGGAGGGGTAAGTGTGTATGTGTGTGTGTGTGTGTGTGTGTGTGTGTGTGTGTGTGTGTGTGTGTGTGTGTGTGTGTGTGTGTGTGTGTGTGTGTGTGTGTGTGTGTGTGTGTGTGTGTGTGTGTGTGTGTGTGTGTGTGTGTGTGTGTGTGTGTGTGTGTGTGTGTGTGTGTGTGTGTGTGTGTGCGTGCAATAGAGAGAGAGAGGAGAGAGAGAGAAGGTTGCTTGGTCTATGTGTGGTGGGGTGGTGTGCTCATGTGCAGCAGGGACATCCGATACCTCCCCAGGCACGATTTCCAGCCTCTGAAAATGAGCTGCATCTTTGATTCACTCCCTGTAAACAGGCAGAGACAAGAGGGACAGGGCTTTTTTTTGCGTCTGATCTTCCAGGCCGACCTGTCACCCTGGCATCTGTTTCTAATCAAATCACTGCCACTCAAGGGCAAGTCGGCAGATCCCCCGCAGCCCGCTAACACGTCTGCCAACCTCCACTCTAGCCTCTGGGCGCAAGATGACAGCTCGGTGTAAATATGTGTGTTCAATCCATGTTGAGGTGTCAGCGTACATTCAGGGTCTGTTTAGAGTCACAACTTGCGCACAGTACCAAGAGAAACAATAGATCACAATAGAGTGCATTTTGCGTAGGCTGTTTCATTGCTGAGCACTAAAGATATATATTTATTGTTATATCTTAAAATACACATTGTACAATGTACACCTAATACATTCTGTATATTGCTTTGTTAAAATGCAAATTTGTAAGCTTGCAGGGTCTTGAGATATTGTGTTTATATTAAACAGCTAGAAATTGCTGGTGGTTATTATATATGTGTTGAGATTGTGGGGATTTGTTTAAAAAATGTGCGACTCCCATCTAGATTGGACTGGGCCTGTGGTGCTATTGTGCACTTGAATTCATTGACGGAAATGAGACTGGCCCCCTATCATCTCTCCCCATTGTGCTCTGGCCTCGTCCAGTCTCGGGAATCTCCTCTCTTTCCTCTTCCGTTGATGTATTGCGGCTGACAAACAGAGCCCTGGGCTGTGTAGACCAGCTGCGAATGTTTGTGATCATATTATACAGCCATCGAGGACAGATAAGGCTTCAGTGGGAGATGGGTGAACTGATAGACCAGACCTATGGCATCGCCATAATGGTGGTGGTGGGGGGGGGGGGGGGGGATGGGGGAGAGATGGGGGTTCCTTACTGCAGACTGTGGTCATACAGTGCGGCAGCATTACCACAAGAGGTTTGTACCAAAGTCCCAGACATGCCACGCTTAAATTATAGATGATCACGGAAGCCTGTATCTGATTGACAGGGTCCTCCTGTCCACAATGGCGTGTATTCACTGAGCAAGAATGCGGCGTTAAGCCAACGCCAGAGAGAAATTATGGTCAGTTAGCGGAGTGGGGCCTTGTGACCTGGTTTTCGGTGATGTTTAACAGTGTGCCTGAGAGGTAGCAGTACCACAGTGCCAAAAAGGTGTGTTTTTTTTCACCCTTGAGTTTGCAGTCAGGCTGCTGTGCAGGAACTGATGGGGTGGGCAAGCCTGACAGTGTGCCTCTGACAGGCTCTGTTGGGTTGGCTGGCTCCTAGCTGAACATAGGAGACCTTTGGCCCCCTGCACCTGTACACCAGCTGCAGCATTGGGTTGGAGGTGGGACACATTGAGGTGTCACACCTCTGTGTGTACCTGCCTGTCACCCACAATCCCACTCACGCTCCCCAGGCACAAACACCATTCACCTCAGAATGCTGCAGTCGGATGCCTGGCTTTTGGTGGTTATATGGGCTAGTTCTGGGACAGAAGTAGACATATGTCAACAAATCCCACCACAGCGCCACACTTTACAAATACCTGATCCTCAGCATTAGTACTCCATTACATTGCCATCCAACTCTTATGCCCTCGGGATGTGCCAAATTCTTTTAATTCCCTGTAGCTTGTGTGTGTGTGTGCGTGTGTGCGTGCGTGCGTGCGTGCGTGCATGCGTGCGTTCGTGCGTGTTATAAAAGCTCCTCTCTGTTACCTTTAGGGTAGCAGTTGTTTATTCTGGCTGATGAGTCACACCGTAATTGACGGTAATGAACACAATTGTTTTTAATAATCTACTCCTAGCAGATTTAATGAAGATGAAAATGTCACCTCAGAGAAATGATGCTCTTAATATTTAAAGCATCTCTCTCGATTTGTACACCATTGCCAATCCTTGTTATCTCCTTTCTTGGAAAAAAGAACAGAAAAAATACAAAAAGCACACTGATTTACGAAAAAAGTTACGAACGAGTTATGAAAAAAGATATATTTTCTAACCCATTGCTCTTGGGTTTTGACCTTTTCTGTTGTCTTTCAGCAGCAGGAGAGATGGTGATGACTCAGGTCCGTTTTCGGGGGGGAAACGTATTCATGGACGCACAGGCGGACAGGCAGGCAGGCAGCGGCTGGGCTGGGTAGACTGTCTGCCTCCAGTCAGAGAATTTGAGGCGGTGCGGTGGGCTAATGTGGCCAGAGAGAGAGAGAGAGAGAGAGAGAGAGAGAGAGAGATGGAGAGAGAGAGAGAAAGAGAGAGAGATGGAGAGAGGGAGAAGAGGAGAGAGAGATGGAGAGAGAACACAGCGGAGGTAAGATGTCATGTTCCCCCTGTTGCCTAACAATTAAATGTGGCACCTCAAGCAGATCAATTTAATTTCTTTTAGCCAAGGGTTTTTTCTTCCTGCCCTGCCCCACCTCTCTGCCTTTGCTCTTGTAAGATTTTGTGATGGCTATACATCCACCCCTGGCACATCCAGCCCTCCTCCTCCTCTCTTCCCTCAGTGTGCAGACAGGCCACTGAAGACACTGTCTAGGAAACGAAACACCATAATAAAACAGCACTTGAAATATCAACATCACCCACAGATAATTAGCGGGGGGCTAATGGGCCTTAATTGCGTCTCTGAAATGCGCCAGTCGAGTTCTTTGCAGTGTAACCTGACTACCGTCCTCTCTCTCTCTCTCTCTCTCTCTCTCTCTCTCTCTCTCTCTCTCTCTCTCTCTCTCTCTCTCTCTCTCTCTCCCTCTCTCTCTGTCTATCTCTTTCTCAGAGTATTGATGGAGCCTGCACGGCAAAGTAGATGCAGTAAATGCAGTAATTTTTTTTCAGTAAGATCTATTAAGAGGTTGAGTAAAAATAAAAGGGGGGTAAAGGATACAGAAAGAGGGAGAGATAAGGCATATAGTGCTGCATTTCGCTCAGTGACTCTTGTAGAGAATTCCACGCAGATTAGGCTTGTTAATTTGACTTACCGAGGGTATTCATCCTGGCATTACACTCTCACACCCAGACATTGAAAGGCCTGAATGAGAGGCGGGATTGGTGGTGGTGGTGGGGGGGTTGGTTGCAAAGAAGCGAGGCTTTTGAATAACAGTTACATTAACTACTGTGTGCTTTTAATTCATCTAATTAGGCTGAAAGAAGAGGCCCAAGGGTGGGTGTGTGTGTGTGTGTGTGTGTGTGTGTGAGTTCTGGCTACTTGCATACGTGGTGCTGTTTTTTGAACCTATAACTCCAGGCTTGGGCTTTTACACATTGCCGTTCTTTTATTCAGGCCCTTTTATTCAGCCAGGAAGAAAAAAAGGTTTCAGCCATTTTCAGCAGTGAACGAGACAAAACAAGTTCAATAAGCACAAAATGTACTTGTTTAAATTACCTTTTCCCCCTTTTGTGGAAAACCATTACGGTTAGTGCTTGGAGTAAGTTCTTTTTTTCCCTATTTTTTTTGGTCCACCTTTCAAGCTAGCCTCTTTTGTAATGGTTTATCCCCTGGTAACAGCTTTTATCACATTTTGTTATTAGTCCATTAGACAGTGATATTCGTTTGGTCTAATTCTGTGTTTCACAGCACATTTCATAAATCGAAAGCACCGTGAAAAAAAGACTACAGTATTTAGACTAATGTGCTTTCGATTTCAATGTAATCCCCATTTAAGTGATTCGGCCGCGGATGCGCATTGAGAAATGTGTTTTTAATCTCGTCCTTGTTAACTTGCCGGTTGACTGACTAAGGAGGGGGAAATGCACAAACACACCTTAAATGGACTGCCTGCCTACATAAATCAGCTGCACTATCAGTAACTAAAAAACAACCTAAACAGAAGCTTGGCTTGTCGAAAGAGGTGATTTTCTTTCTCTTTTTCCTTTTTTCTTTCTTTGTTTCGTTCCATTTCTTAGGTGACAGTAATTCCACTTGTGTTATTTTGAACAGGAAAGAAATGTCTCATTTTCCGTCCATCCCCCCCAAAAAAGGCTGAAAACTGTACTTTATGAAAAGAAACATACAGGGACTTGAATGGTTTTCCGTAAAGTTTTCCATAACATTTTATATATCATGCTTGTTGTTCGGAAGATTAAAGCAATCTTCCTCAGAAGAATCATTATGTATTCATGCCAAAATCTGAAACACTGTCAACAGTCGATCTGACTTTGGCCTTTCCCTGACTACACCATTACAAACCCTTTATGTTTGAGCAGGCACACATTAGTGTTTCAATAAAACCACTTCCCTCAACACACACCCAATATGCCTAATTGGCTCAACATTGTTTAATTGGGCCCATATTGATTTGTGTGGGTCCATGTCTGTTTCATTGTTAAACGGTTAAAATGTGTAACACTGTTTTGGTTTGGTTAGGCCCCTGTTTTGATTAAGCTGTCAGCTCTTCCTTCTGTAGCTACTGAAGATCCTAATCACATAATTATATGGTAGATTAGTGGAGAAGAATTGGAGAGCTTGGGGAGTGAATGTACTGTTTTTGATTTGGTCAGATGCCATCCCTTCCTCGGCCCTCGACCATAACACGGGCACACAGGATGAATGCAGACACCCGCATCCACATTCAACACACACTAAATTCTGCATGTACACACTTAGCAACCCCTTCACACCACCACCACCCCTTTCCTCCCAACCATGTGGTGTTTGTGTGTTTCTCTGTTGTTTCAGTTTTAATTAGTCTGGATGGCACAATGGCCACCCTGGTCGTCGGGGTGTGTGTGTGTCTGCGCGCATGTGTGTGTGTGTGTGTGTGTGTGTGTTGGTGGAGGGGGGGACAGCGGCTCTTTAAACGTCCATTTGTTTCAGCCTGTGGACGCGGTGTGCGACTGCAGCAGAATAAAAGGGAAATCAATAGGGTTTCATTAGAGCAGCAGGCAGTCTTTTGCCTGGGCACGGCTTAATTACAGCCTCACCGGCGTTTGCTTTAATTGGGGGGAATAAAAGAGTGAAGTGGAGTGAATGAATGCATTAGCATACCTATTAGCGCCAGGGCTAGTGTGAGTCGAGCCGCCCGCGGCCTCGGCCTTCCCCCTTTTAACCTCTCTCTTTCTCTCTCTCTCTACCTCTCTACCTTTCTCTCTCTCTCCCCAACTCTCTTTCTCTCTCCTCTCTTCTCTCTCTCTCTCTGTGTCACTACACCCATCTCACACTCGGTCTTTCCCCCTTTCTCATCTCTCTCTTTATTTCTTTCTCTTTATCTCACGCCACATCTCTCACTCTCCTTCTGGCACACACACACACACACACACACACACACACACACACACACACACACACACACACACACACACACACACACACACACACACATACACACAGACTTACCCAGACCTGAATGGGGTGGGTGGGTTCGGGGGGGTCGGAAATTGCTGAGGTAACGTCACAGCTCGTGTGACAGTCAGTCTCAGAGGCTATCACAGTGCATTCCCTACAGACATTTGCCTCGAACACAGGAGAGCCAGCAACACAGACTGTCACTATTAGCCGTCCGCTGAGAGACAATAAAGAGCACTGCCAGTATGTTCCACCACCCGTGGCTTCGCATTCACCCAGTCTCTAATCTCTGCCGCGCTCAGACTAGGTTTGCGCCTCCCAACCCAACCCTCCCCCCCTCCCACCCCCTGCTAGTCTGTGTCAGAAGCCTCCATGTGGCTCACAAGAGTGGGGACACCTCCGCCGCTGACACTGACAAACGGCCCGGAAAAGAATGAGACGTCTCCGCTCTTGAGCCCGCTCACGCCGGAGACAGACAGACAGTTTGAGCTGCCGGCGCTTCATGGACGGTTAATAACAGTTTGAGAGCGAGCGCCCCGGGTTAATCACACAGTCAGTCTTAATGAGAGCGCGCGAGTCACCCCGTAAGCAAGCGCCGCGCGGATCAAGTGCTGTCATCCTCCTCCTGTCACATCGCCAAACAGACAGGAAAAAGGGGGAAGATTCTTGTGTGACAGAGGCAATTCTCATGGTAATTTGCACTCGTTCTCTGGCACGCACGCACACCACTCGTGATAGTTTGTGATACTGTCTAGCCTGGGAAATTGCTCTTGATCCAAACATGTCATAATTAACTGACTGAATGCTGGGAGCTTAGCTGAAACACTGGCCACATTTTGCAATGGTGGAAATTGCACTGCGATTCGGGGTAATGAAACTAAAGTGAGTCGAGTGCTTGTAAACAAGAAACTTTGATCATATTGATACTACTGTGTGAAGTGTGACTGAAAGAAGTCTGGTGGACTAAAATGGATTAATTAATCCTATCTTGCTCACACCAAACGGTGTACTGTACATATTGAGATCATGTTTAAATATGTACAGTATGTGTTCACTGAGTTGAGTGACATACTGTAGTGTATGTACATTTATCCATACAGCATACATTAAGATGGCATGGCTGCCTTTGAGGAGTGTAAAGGACCAATGCATTACAATTCATATACTTGCACTTAGTTGCTTTAATGTTGTTCTAAAGTGATATGACATAATCTTTCTTGCTATAGTTTTCCCTTTAGTCTTTACATAATATTCTCAGCATCAATATGTCTTTTCTTCATTATACAAATTGTATGTTTGATAAATGTGTTTCCTAAAGAAATATCTTCACCAGGATGTGACCTTTTAATACTAATCCAAAACATAGACTTGCAATTAAGGCCAGTTGGGCTCCTATGGAGTATATTAGAGAGCAAGAGCCACAAAATTATTACGAACTGCAAGATGCTGTGCTCCTACGACATAACTGGTAATGAAATGGTCTGCTCATGGGTTCAACTTCCAGGCAACACGCACACATACACCCACAGATAAATTGCGCTCCACTGCAAAGTCAGTTTGAACAAAAGCGTCTGGCGCGTTATTAGATTTCAGGACGTCTGCATGTAAAGCGTAACAGTCTTTAAAGGAGCGCTGGGGAAGAGTCCTGGCTGCGTCACTAATGCCGCGATCGGCCCACCACCCCTCCCCCCCTCCCTCCTCGGAGGTCCTCGCGTAAACGTCTACGAGGCCCACCGTCATTTTCCAATTAGCGGCTGACCTGCGCCTCTGTTTACGGACAGCGTCTGCCTGTTTTCCTGGGCTGTGCCATGGCCCGGCCGATGCCTCTGCCGGGTCCGGCAGTGAAAAGCTTGATTTGTAATGTGCAGCATTACCATCTGTTGTGGTTACGCGAAATTACAGATAAACCAGTTAGTAAACACTTTGGCCCATTGTCTGTTGTTTTGATAATCATCTATAATAGCATCCCGCATCAATATGGTCTTTAAACCCAATTAAGGGTCTAATAGAATAAGGGAGATGGAGAGGGGTAGATCTGAAGAGAGAGAAAGAGAGAGAGACGGTCAGTGTATGGTGCGTGTGCTGGTGAAGAGATGTGTGCGTCGGGGGTGGGGGGGGGGGGGTCTGGTGTGGTGTGTGGTGGGCTAGGGGGGGTAATGTCATTAGAAATGTTTGTGAAGAACAAATTAAATCAGTCGTAAATTGTGCTCTCAAGTCAGCCAGGGAAAAACTGGGCCTCATTCAAGAGCAGGGGGGATTCATATTTTAACCTCTTGCAGAAAACGCACTCAGGCAGATTAAAATAAAGCCTGGGCCGTGCGGATGGATGGGAATGGTAATTGCCGGCGCTCTAATGGCTTCCGGCTGACCAGGACAGGCGGTGGGCAGAGCTATTCTGAAGCTGGCCCCCGTGATTGAGGTCAGCGCTGTGACTGTCCTCTGATTAAGCTGAATAGAGCTTGTCACTAAACAGCAGATTAGGCCCGGACACCTAATGGAGTTGTTGAAAAACATGTGTTTTGACCGCTTTCTTCTTCTGCACCAGTGGAGGGTGGGTAAACGGGAGGTTGGGCGCCTTTTTTGTGGTTGTTGTTGTTGTGTGTGTCTGTGTCGCAGACTGTGGTGATGGTTTTGTGTGTGCTGCTGATGGATATTGCCTTTGACTCGCACATAAAACAGTTTTCTTTTTCGAGGAACATTGTGGCAGGTGTGAGTATATATGTGTTTGTGAGTGCCATTAGAGGTGCATACTCCCCACTCATATGTATACAGTATGTGTGTGTGTGTGGGGGGGGGGGGCTGTGTGTGTGTGTGTGTGTGAGCGCGCGTGCTTGTGTGTGTGATATGTGATATATGTCCAGGACAGGGAACGTTCTACATTTTCAAATGGACCCCTGGAACAGTCCTTAAATTGCCTTTCTGAGGTGTATTGAACGCTTGTCTTTTTATCATGTCTTTGTGAAAGATTTGTGAAGATTTGAGCACTGTGTTTCTCAAAGATAATTCAGATGAGAGGCATTTTTAAGGCCTCAAGCAACCTCCGTTTTTTTCATGCAAGAAAAGTCCCTTTTGGAAAGAGCACTTTCAAATTGGCTTGGTTTGTTGAGGTAACTGAATTCCTGCATGCTTGTGTGTCTGTCGGCATGCCTGGCTCTCCTTGCTAGCCTCATTTGTGCATGCTTTTATTTACATTTCAGACAGTGCTGGTGTGTGTGCCGTACTGTGTGGGGATTCCCAACATCGGATCTTTTTGGTAAAGAAAAACTTTAACCACCTGCTTATGCAGCCAGAGTCCTTTGGGAATGTGCCATACTACAAAAGGCAGGTCACCGTGGTGAAATAAAGAACAATCTCCCTAGCTGTAGAGGTCATACTGTATATGTTGAAAATGTTACTTTTAAGAGGCATGTGAGTAGGTGTTTATGTGTTGGGATGAAACTGTTTGAAAAGGTTTAGATGGTATCATACTCTGAATTTGACCAGCTCTGCTATACAGGCATGCACTTGCATATACACACACTTGCAGGCATGAGAACACACACACACACACACATACACACACACACACACACACACACACACACACACACACATACACACACACTCATGCACTCACGCACACACACACACACACACACACACACACACACACACACACACACACACACACACACACACAGACACACACAGACACACACACACATATACACACTCACACACACACACACACACACACACACACACACACACACACACACACGCACATAAACATACAAAATCACACACACACACACACACACACACACACGCACACACACAAGGGTATGGGTTTACCACGGGCTCACCTGTAACAGTGCACCTTTTGCTGGAGGTAAAAACCCAGCTGGCAGGTTGCTGATGTTCTGCCATTGTGCGCGGGTGGGGAGAGGGCTGCCGAGATAGAATAGCAGACATGCAGGTGATGACACTTCCCCAGCAAACACAAAGTGTCTGACATTACTCAAAGTATGGGACAATACTTGAGGGGAAGAGGTGGAGGGGGGTTGCCCATGAGTGCCAGACTTGTCACCTCTTGCAACTACATGGGTCTCTGCATTGTTTGAAAATTGCTCTGCCAAAAAAAAAAAAAAAAAAAAAAGACGAAAATAAATTAAATAAGTAAAATTGTTGTTGACTCGTGTAGCAGTCATTTACCTTACATAACTGTTCTGTTTTTGTCAAGGTCAGAGGTGAATTGCTCTGTAAGAGTTCTGATGATTGCAGTTTCTCGATGCTGATTCTCCTTTGTAGATGAGAGCAGCAACGCTGTGAGAGAGAACTTTGTCTTTATGCATCTAAATCACTTACCTTTTCTCTCACTGTCATTACTGCCCTCTCTGTCTCTGCCACACACACACACAGATACACACACACACACACACACACACACTGTAAATCTCTCGCCCTTTCCATTCCCCCAGATGGGCGTCTGGTTTAGGGTGGAGTGAGGAAGGGTTGATGTATGTCTCCTGATCTTAAAAGTCTCGATGAGGTCATGTTTCAGTGCTAATCTGTTAACCAATGACACTCTCTGTTTCTTTCTCTATCTCTCTCTTTTTTTAAAAAAAAAAAAAGGAAGGGAGGGGTTGATTTAAGGAAGAAGAACGTGTTATTACCTCATCTTTGAAACCTCATACTGGGGGTTTTGGATTTCAGCTTTCCTGGTCTTATCATCCTCCCCTGAGATCACGAGAAAGAGAGAGTTTAAAGGGAAATGTCCTGGCCAATTTGGACAATAAAATACTACTTTATTTGAGTCAATGGCATGAATTAGAATGGAACAGCCCAATACTAGTACAAAGCCCCTGGGGGCAACAAGTGCACCAGCAGCCAAGAGAGAGAGAGAGAGAGAGAGAGAGAAGCAGTAGAATGGGATTTTTAAGTCTGTGCCACGATCAAACAGCTCTTACCCATGCTATTCAGAGGGATAATTACGAGGGTTGTAAACCTTAGATCTACATGCTCAGTTTGTCAGCCTACTATGTACTTCCCACTGGAAGGTCATTGTATTGTATGTTGCCTGGAAAAGAAAAAAAAAAACGACGACGACGACTGCTGATATGATCTGGGAGAGCCCTGGTGGTGGAGATCTGTGGATCAGCGCATGCCTTTTTGCTAGCGCAGTGGCGGAGGGGTTTCAGGCGGTTTTGTTCGGCAACAGATGTTCTTTCAGGCCGCCGCTCGGCCACACTACAGGGCAGGTAACTGGAGAGTGCCGCCTCTCTGCGTGAGCCCTCTGATAACGCTCAGTGGAGAAAAAAAGAGAAGGGACCTCCAGAAAAAGAAAAAGAAAAGAAAGCGGCCGCGCTCCTTACCAACTGACAGCAGGGCACAAGCTAAAGAAGTGGAATGGGGTGTGTGCATGGGGGGGGGGGGCATTGGAGGGGGGGGGGGGTCACAGGAGGAGGGAGGTGAGCGAACAATGGGGTTCCTGCCCGCCCGCCTTGCAGCAGCAGTAGCAGAGAGAGAGAGAGAGAGAGAGAGAGAGAGAGAGAGAGAGAGAGAGAGAGAGAGAGAGACACACAGTGGCTCGTCTGTCGTGGCGACCAGAGGCTTGATGTCACAAAGACATTCCACATTCCAACAGGGAGAAAGTGGCCTGTGAGAGTGGGCCTGTGTTGTACCCGTGGCAATGGAGTAGCCCTAACCCACCCCACCCTCCCTCTCCTGCTCCACCAACCCCCTCCGCCACCCCCACCTCACGGCCCCTCGGGCGGGATGGAATGGGGTGATGAGGGTGATGGAAGGGAATGTTTGGCTAGATGAGCTACGGTGGCCAGCTGCTGGAGACTGCACCTCTAGGCTCTTTAACAGGCACTGGACTGAGCTGATGAGGTCTCTCCGTAATAGTGAAATGGGGAAAGGGCGACATAGCACCTTCTGACCCCAGTACATATATTTACACACACACTTATACACACACAGACCCTCCCCCCATACACACACACACACACACACACACATGTGTGTATTCATACACACATATATGCTGTGGCATTCACCCTTTAGGTGTCCTACGACACAGAAATGAAAAGGAGATGCTGGGGAATGGAAGGAATCTTTGAATGCGGTTGAAAAGAGATGTGGTCACGTTCTATGCAAATGCAATTTTTGCCACGGTTTGGTCAAATTTGTGGCCATGTGTAATAAGAGTTAGTTCGTCTCCATTAATAACACTGCGCATGCTTATTTTACAATGCATGCCTTTGTCGGCAGGTGTAGATTGCAGGGACAATGGGAGCAGAATTCATTCAGATCCTTATCTAAATGACGGCCTTTATGAACAGCGGGGCTGTTTATCTGAAAAGAGTTCGTGAATTGTTTGAAAGCATCAGTTGTCTGAAAACCTGCTGTGGAGGAAGGGGGAAATGAAATTGAATCTGTCTCTTGTCTGACAGTAGGTATGTGCCTCGATGATGACTGTCTCGACAAGGCATCCAGGGGAAGGAACATTCTTGGCAGGTGGGCCCGTGAGGCACCCAGACCACACCAAAACCCAAAACTTTGTGGCATTTTGTTTCGGAGTCCTATATGATTACAGGGGGATCCCAAACGCGTGGGGATAGAACAATGCACTGCAGCCCCACCAGAGGAGCTGTTTGTTGTCGTCGTTGTTATGTGTTATTATTATTTGTGTTTGTTGGCATGCTTTTGAGATTAACAGATGATATGAATGAGGGGAAATCCTTTTCATGAATCTCTTACGCTCTCTCTCTCTCCTCTCTCTCTCTTTCTCCCTCTGTGTGTATGTGTGTGTGTGTGTGTGTGTGTTTGTGTGTGTGTCTGCGTGTGTGTTTGCATGCAGGTATGTGTGTACATGTGTGTAGTTGTGTGGGTTAAAGAAGAATGTGTAATTATATTTCAGCACACAAACAAACATAAATGTTCAATTTTTGTGCCGGTCACTGATCATTTTCCTGGAATGGCATCTTTTTTCCAGTGCTAACATGGTCAAACAAAAATCCCCAACACTTTTTAACATGAACTTGGGTTATATCAGTGGCAGAAATTCAAAACTAGTCCGGAATGTGGATTTAATACTCTTTGTTGTGTTCTCTCTTTCTGACACAAAAGAATTGGGAACAACAAAGCTCATCCACTTGATTTACCTTAAGGGTCTTGGCGGGTGGCATAAATCATCAAGTATTTCCACAGAGTCTGGAACAGCAGGAGACATCCAGAGAGTAAAATATATGTTCTGTTGTTCCTGGGCTCCATATTTATTTGTTTGGTATAATATTTTAACAGATGAGGTGGGGAAAATAAGATGCCTTCAGGGTAAGTAAGGAAAAGTAAGCAAAAAAGAAAGCGCACCCAATGCGCGCTCGCACACACACACACACACACACACACACACACACACACACAAACACGCATGCACACACACACACACACACACACACACACACACACACACACACACACACACACACACACACACACACACACACACAAACACGCATGCACACATACACATTTTAGGGACATATACACACCTCTTTAGTACTTCCAGCATGAAGACATAAACAGCAACTATGTAGCTTTGACCCTGAAGCTAAACTGTGTGTGTGTGTGTGTGTGTGTGTGTGTGTGTGTGTGTGTCAATCAAATCAAATGATTTATTAAGGCTGCAGTTGCAGTACCCTTGTGTTTCCTGTGCACATTAATAAAGATCACACCTGAACGTCAGTCAAAAGCCAACACAGCAATGCTATTATGATTCAGTCATATTTCTTTCCGAGATACACAACTTACTGTTGTTTTCAAAGCAATCTAGTATCCAGACATGTATGATATAAATCTGAATTTATTTAAAGTTAAACCATGCTCCTGAAAAATCAAAAGTTTTCAGGAAGTCGTTAATGTTTAATTACCTGCTAATAATTCATGTCAAGTACCGGTAGGCCTACTACATAATGATTTCCTTTAGACATGTCAGCCAATAGTTACTTACCGTGTCACCACAAACACACAGAGTGGTTCATAATTGTTATCACTTAAGGTTAACATTTATCTAAAACAGCGAAAAATACTGTATAATGTCATTCATCAGTGTTAGCTGAACTATGTATAGTACGAGTATTTGTGAAATGGTCTGTGCTGCACATCTGTGCATACATTACATATGAACTTCTGAAGCCCATACAGGTGTGCATGACCATTTTTGACGGAAAAAAGCACTATCATCTTCCACTGTCTTCTTTATTTTCCATCTTTGTGGCATGTCTTGTCATGTCCTCGTCCCGTCCTGCCATGCTACGCGTCTGTGCTAGGTCTCACCTGTGCGGCTTCAGATTATAAGCAGTAATAGAGCTGATAAATACAACAAATTGCTTCTGGGTCTTTTGTCAAGGTAAATGTGATGGGTGAAAGTGATGGGTGTTTTTTTTGAGGAGCCATATTGAGTCCTTTGGGCCCTCGCTCTCTCTCTCTCTCTCTCTCTCTCTCTCTCCCTCTTTCCCTCTCTCTTATTATGTGACCCTGTCTTAAGGGTTCCCGCTTCAGTGCATTTAATTTAATCATCTACTATTACCTGCTGCCCTTTTCACTATTAAAATAATAACCAACAATTAGGAGCAGAAAGGAGAGGGAGAGCTACAGATAGAGAAATCACGCACAAAGTAATCATTTCACTCCCTTGGGTGCTTTTGATGTTTTGTATTTCTTGTTGGTGTGTGTGCGTTCTGTGTGTGAGTGTGTGTGTGTGTGCAGGTTTGTGTGTATATGTTTTCCGGGAGTGGGTGGGCAGGGGGTAATAATAGACTCTTGGGCGTCTGAGGTTTTTTACTCCCACAATGCATCAGGAGATGTGCTCTCGATGTAGCCACAACTAAAACCTGACAATTTATTGAGGGCCGAAGATGAAAGAAAAATGGCGCAAATAATTTAAAAATTGACCACCTCTAAAATGAAGAAAATAGAACTGCAAAAAGGACCATTGTGATCTACTTTAATCCTCTCAACGGTGCTGTGAAAAATACCTTGTGCCATTAAATTTTCCCTTTGAAATACTTTGAAATGGATGTAGGCCATTTGTATGTGTGGCAGGCATTGCTAATGAATCCATTGTCAAAGCAAATAAAATGGAGAGAGAGACACTCTGGGAAGATATTGTGGCATTACTGAGACACGTTGCTGAGATGAAAGTTAAATTCATACAAATATCAGACAAAAGGAGAGGCCAGTCGAGGTGCTACAGGAGAGATGGGGAAAAAGCATTGAGATAGAAACTCCATTTTGATGAAAAAAGTGATGGAGATGAAAAAAGAGGTTGAGAGAGAGAGATAGACAGACAGACAGACAGACAGACACACACACACACACACACACACACACACACAGAGAGAGAGAGAGAGAGAGAGAGAGAGAGAGAGAAATCACGAACAAGCCAAATCCTCTCTCCACATTGCTTTCTATGGACACAGAGAGAGGAGTATGAAAAGCAGATCAGGCAAAGATGAAAGCCATCAATGTCACTCTAATTAATACATGAAACAGAGAAACAGAGCATCGATAGCAATTATGGTCAGAAGAGTTGCTCAGTTACATTAGCTGATCTGTGTGGTTTGGTTAAGTCACTTTAAATTGGATTAGGAGAGTTGTTTTGATAATGGCATTCTGGGCACTCTCTTTTTAATTACCAGGCCAGCATGGAACAGTGCTCTCTCTCTCTCTCTCTCTCTCTCTCTCTCTCTCTCTCTCTTTCTCTCTGTTGAACACTCATTTTTTTCTATTAGAGTGATAAAAGTGGTCACCTCTCAAGCCACATATAACTACAGATATAGGGAATCTTAATTTTCTGTTCGCTCAGTGAGGAGGCACACAAAAGACAACTGTCGAAGATCATTTTGTTCGACAAGTTCGGCAGATGCCTATTATATTATAGCACCACATGATAAGCAGTTGTAAGAATCATGTCTCCGTGATTTTGAACCTGAGTTGAATAGAGGTGACCCATCTTGTAGTTCTGATTGTCCTGGATGCGACAGATTGCTACTGGGGTCAAAGGTTAAAACCATTGACTACCTACTGGGATGCAGGCAGAGGTCAAGAGGTCACAGTCAGGATCATGACACCCCACTCCAACTGATATACTCCAGAGACCTATATTGATTATCAGCATGATATTTACCTAGAGAGAGGAAGCCCTGTCTTGTTCAACTTGAACTGATATGAAGTTACAGACGCGTACCATGTGGAGTTGGAATCATGCTAATCATTTGAAGTGAGCTGTAGGTCCTTTCATCCCCAGCATTAGAGATTTCCTGGGCTTTCTTGTAGGATAAGTAGTTAGAGAATAACTTTAAATAATTTATTTGTTGCATGTTTACAACAGATGGTCATGGCTGTAGAGCATGGGTCATTGTCATGGTCTTCAACCAAAGACATAATAACACATTAAATGCCCTCTGCATGAGGTGAATGTGTTATTCAACAGTTTCAACTATAGCATATGCCAGAAATACAGTATACATATCCACTTTACAATGACAGAATGCCGTAGAGCCAAAGAGTCAATATGAGGGGGGAGAGGTCTCGTATACAAATTCAGGAACAGATTGAGTGATTTGCATGTTTTCTTTTTTAAATAGTGTTTAATCATATTATATAGCCCTGTTCCTCCCATCTTTGTGTAATTCTATCTAATGGCATTGATTAGGGACCTTACCTTGACAAAACCTTACCTTTGCAGCTATGGCGGTAAGGAAGTGGTCTAGATCGGAAATTCATTAAGTACTAATGACCCTAGACTGTAACTTTAGGACTGCTATGAGCATTGGGCAGGACCAATTGGATGACAGGAATTAGCTTTAAGGGGAGATCACATGCATGTTAACATCTAGGGTAAGGAATACAACTTTATTCATCTCCACAAAACACCAATCAATTCAAGTTTACAAAACAGGTTGACGTTTGTTTCTACGTTCCCCAGATCAAAAGTTGCAGCATTTTGAAGATAATGACAAGTGGAGTGTCAGGCATTAGGGGTTAGCACTCTTGAAAAGCATATTTGTGACCTTGCAAGGCAAAACCAGTCGCTTTGCGCTTAATGCTATTTTGAGAAATGGGGGGCCAGAAAATAAATGAATTGGTACGTGTACATCTAGTGACTATACATCCATCGGCTTGTAGATGGTGATGTTGAGTGAAGGAGTGTAGGAGATGGTGACACTCACCCCCCCCCCCCCCCCCCCCCCCCGAACACACACACCATTACACCATACACCCTCACACATACACACACACACACACACACACATACAACACAGGCACACACGGGTACCCCCCCACCCCACCCCACACACACACACACACACACACACTCATACACATACTGTACATATACTCATAGCATGATTTGCAAGAGTAGAGGATAGTGACAAAATGACAAGCATGATTTATTCTTATTTTATTTTATTTTATTTTCATATAATTTGGGAGCAATTTACACAATTAAATCTTTTTATTTAACAATTTAACAATTGGAACATTTGTAACTCTGTTACCATGTACCTCCGTCACCATGACTTATAAAACATATGTGTTAGAGGTACTGTATGTCAAAACTGGCTACAGTCACAAAATCGGTCATATTAAAGGAGGCAATATTTGAGAACTACGTTTGATGATGTTGACTTTTATGATGAAAAAGTGATGTTAATTTTCTGTTACCGAGCACTTTCTGGAATTAAAATCATATCAAGATTTCATTTCACCAGACAATTTTGTGTTACTATTTAAAGTAGCCTTCGTGTAGGCACATGCTGTTAACATGTTCATTAATTTCTGAGTGGCACCCACATATCAAGCGGGAGTGTAACTCTGTTACCATGTTATCTTTCCCTTTAGCTATCTATAAACATGTATTCAGCTAGCATCGGCAGAGTTATAAAATATGACATGAGCTAGTTTGCAAACAGTAGAACATAGCTTATGTATAGCCCACATTAGAAGATCAACATACAGTACATGGAATGTCACTTGCTATGCTCAATATATGCTTGTCACAGCTCAGTGTAGATTCGTCTTTAGGTTTGTGTGACTAAATTCTCAACCTACCTTTTAACTAGTGGTTGTTGTTACATATACAGTAGCTCCTTTGTAAATAAAGAAATTGTGACAGCCAGTGACAGTTGCTTTCTTAATAGGTCCACTGTTAAACGGTCTGGAAGTTTTTATGCGGTGACTGGTAAATGTCAGTGTCTGGTAAAAAGTCCCTGAATGCCAAGTCATTTTATTCTACATTGCCATCTATCGCTACTCATACATTGCCATAGGACATGGCTACAGAAGTGTGTGGTTGTAAGCTTATAACATGACAAGAATTACAGCAGTGAAAGAAATATAGTATCCAAACAAAGGAAAGCACAAGTATCAGTCCACTGCACGTTCACGTGGCGTTTCAAACACACAATGAACATCATTGCCTTCGCACATAATGAATTTTGGAGCTGGTGTGCGCCGAGCCTGGCGGCCTGTCTCAAAACAAACCATTTTGCCGGGGCTCTTTAAGGCGTGCTCAGCTGTGGCGTTAAACATAACGGATGGTGATGTGTACAGCCACCCTACTGTACTATTCATCCCCTCATTATTATTTCATTCCTATATGATTAACACTTATTGCGCTCACTCCCGCTCCCATTTACGGCGTCGCAGGCCATACTGAACACGGCCCGAGCATGAGAGATGTGGCTTTTTCAAGTCATTTAAATTTTACAGTTCCATTTACCCCGCCTTTTAATTTAGCGTATAATGACGCCATTAGAATAGAATCCATCTGGAAGTTCTTTGGGGAGGGCTTAATGTTCCGTGGCTTTTGACGCTAATGTTGTTCCCGCTGCACAGGCAACAGATGCCAGGAGAGAAACAGATATATTTTCCCCAATTACCTCAACGGTGGTGTCTGCATTTAGAATAAATGTTTCACGATTCTTGGAGCTGAGTGCCAGGCCTTGGGCTTCAAGTCCAGGCAATGAAATAGTGTTGTTCAGAGTCAAAAAATGGTATCATATCATTTGATGTAAATTGAAAAGTTTTCCCCCAGCTTAAAAAAAAATGACTTAGTGTTTAGTGATGGTACAGTATGTCCAATATTGCCCTCAGTTGAAAAGAACAGTACACTTTTTTTCCCCACAACATAATCACCGGTGGTAGTTGACTTTGACCTCAGTTTATTCTGGATATTTTTAATAACCCAAATGCAGTTAACTAGCAGGCTACAGATATGTAATACTAGCTTATGTTCAAGTGGCGTTTGTTGCCATGCTGTCATCCCACCATAGTGGAAATGTCAGTATTTGTTTGCGCTATCATCTCACCAGAGCCGAAATGAGAGCATCTGTTAATGTAACCTTTCTCTATTCTTTCAGTCTATCATCATCTGTCATTTTCTCAAAAGCCTAAAATGTAACATAACAACTTTTATGCTTTTTTCATTTGCTGCATCTAAACATATGCCTCATCAATTAAATAATGAAATAAAGTGATTAATTAAAATAATAAACACCGAGTGAGTGACTGGCCTGTGCCCCGTGTGCTGGAGTAGCCTTTAATCCTGTCCGCCTCTATTATGCTAATGGGGAATTTTTCTCCCTCTAATTAGAGTGATTAATTTTCCCTTGTTTTGAATTACAATTCCAGTGCCTGCTAGCACTTTAGTGCACTCGTTAATTACCAATTAAATCAGCTAGCTCGTTTGCTCCGGTGTCACGCGTCCTGTTCTGTAGCACTTAGGGTTTGTGTTTAATGTGCTAATTGGGGGAGATTAAAACGTGTGACCTCTTATGATGAGAAGAGGATGGAAAAGTTGTTTGACAAGCATTCTGCCTGATGGCGGACTCCTAGCTGGATCCTGCCTTTATCAGGGCCAGAGCTGTCGGCCTTGATTGAGCAGTTATCTAGGCTAGTGTTAGCGTTAGGCTAGGCTAATGGCATTGGTGCCTTCAGTTCAGAAAGTAGTAAACTATGCAGTATGGGTGACATATTTCTATTAGTTACACTACACTATCAAACATGGTGTGTGTGGCAAATCACTGGCTCTGTATAAATGAACCAAGTCTGCTGTAGACCACCAGATTTAGAACTTTGGAACTGTTCTGTGTTTCTCCTTTCATCTCCAAGGACAAAGGGGCAGGTACGGGACACGGAGTCCAACACCCATAGCTCATGCGTCTGTTCCTTACGTGCTGGTCGAGCTTCTGTGAATGATGGCACTTATCTCCAGCTTCCATCATAGGTGTCTTTTTACCATGCACTGTTTTCCTGTTTCATACCCCTTTTATTTCTACTCTGCTGTTCGCAATGTCCACTTGAGTCGCATTAACAGCTCCCAAGTCCATTTTCCCAGGCCCAGATTGACTCAAATTAAGTTTCCTGCATCTGTATAGTGGGACTAAGGGCACACTTGAGTGGACATTAGAAAAAAAAGAGCCCTTTCATGTACTGATGTGATCTCTTTGAATGGCGACTGGAATATTATTATTATATATTTTATCAAGGGTTGTAGCTGTCTTTCTTCTAAATGCGGGATCAGAGAAGCTGAGGGGAGCGTATCTGTTAGCAAAGTGGTTTGATTTTACAGAGCAGGACCACTAATGCCATACAAGAGTCCATCAGTGGTGGCCCTGCAGCCGCCCAAGGCTCAAGCCTCATGAATACATGTGCCCTGTCCTCTTTTATGCTGAGAAATACGACCCATTCATTGATGTTGTTACAAAGGAGTATATGCATTACACAAAATAGCAGCGAAATTGTTGTAAAACAGTGTGATGTGACATAATCATTGCTCGCAAACTTTGTCATTTAAAGGAAATGGTGAAACACATCTGAGGTGTGTGTGTGCGTGTGTGTGTGTGTGCGCGTGCGCATGTTTTTGTGCACCCAAGTGGGTGCAGATGTGTGCATGTTGATGTGTGTGTGCACATTTGTGCGTGTGTGACGTGTGTGTGTGTGTGTTAGGCACGAGACCCATCTGTGTCTAGTGGTCACCATTAACCTCAGGGTCAGCTCGCAACACACACTGCAGACACTATCCCGGCTCAGTCTGTCACACAGATGAAGATGACAGAAAAAAAGGGACCCCAAACAAACACAGACTGAGAAGCAGTCCACGCCGAATGTTTACGTGTTGCTTTAACCTCCTCCGGAGTCTCAAGTGTCTGGAAACAAAATCTATTTGCTCGCTTTGAGCAGGACAATGCGGTACAAATTTGGTCTATTAAGGCCTCTTTGTTTGGGTAATTTATGGAGCTGGAGGCAAAGCACTTTGAACAATGGCAAAGCATCAAGATGAAAGTGGCAGGAGTCGTGAGAGGCAGGACACTTGCTTATATCATAGGTGCGCTTTCAATTTACATGGAAATGGGGAAAAAAACAACTATCTCCCTCTGTTTGCTTGTTAGTGTCTTTTATTTTGTGTACAAAGAGAAGTAACAAGAGTGTTCAAGTGTTTGTGTGGCTGTGGCTGATTGTGTGCTTGTGTCACTTGTTGGCATGTAGGAGTTTTTAAGGTCATGGCTGAGCAGAGAAATAAAGGGGTTGTTCCAGAGATTGTCTCTACCTGATGTTGTGTGCCTTGGTGTGTTTTGGATATTAATGTTTGTCGTGTCGGTGTTTTGGATATTGACATTTATTACTGAATTGTTTACAGCATGGTTTATAATAGTGTCAGGCCCAGATATTCAGGCATGAGTGATTAAAATTGTGTTCCCACTTTAAAGGTTTCACTTAAGTTAAAGTTAGTTGACTGATATTTAAGGAGATGCTTTTATCCAAAGTGTCATGGATTCGCAACGGCGGAAATCAAACGTGAATCGACCAACTGTCAGTCAGTGCCGTTCTCCCTGCTCCACCGCGTCCGCAGATCAAAATAGTCATATACTGTACTGTAGGTACTCATATAGTCATGTGTTAAATCGTATCATGCTAAATATTAGGGCAAATATCTGCACTTCGAGGCTATGTTATCGTGTTAGCTACAGTATGTCCAACTGCTGATAACTGACTAGTCCTCTGATATGCCAAAACTACTCACAGTATTATACTGTTTGACCATGTACCACTAATACAATGCTTTCTGTAACATACATTTGACTCTCTGTTGTATGTCTGCTCAGTTCCTATGTTCATCCAGACATGCTCTTTCACAAAAAAATGATTGTCTTTATAACAATGGCAAACAGGTCAGTTCATCTGCTGTTTGCACATAATGACAACACAGTATGATCTTCCTCCCTCCATCATAACATGGTCAGCTGCATACATGTTTGCCATTATTCACCTTTTACAGCCATACCGCAGAATGGCCATTAATCGATTTCAGGGCCTGCTCATTATCTCAGAGCACGCTGCTATGTTGCTCCAGACCTCCTCCGGTGCCTCCATGCACAGTGCACACCCACCCTCTTCCACCCTCCATCCGGTCTCCCAGCAGCCTCCCTATGATCACTGAGTTTTTACTCAGTCGGCCGTCCACCGTGGCCTGTCATCTCATCACCGTCAGGGACCCCCTAGGCCCTGCTTCAAAGGCACGGAGAGTGAAGAGTGCACAGATACGCATCGACAAACTCCTTTTGGCCTAAATGAGAGAAGTTTGGAACGTGGCAGACACAGAAAAGGGGGTTGCGGTGTCGGAGTGGGGTGGGGGCGCGGGGGGTGCTGGAGGTTTTGGGGGAGAGAGAGAAGGAAACCTGTCTATCCCAACCATATCGCCGCATGTCCACCCCCCAACCTCCGACCTCTGTGACGGGATTGTCCTGTTCCGAAGCGGGACAAAGGAATCCTTGTGATGGAGGTGGGGGAGGTGGGGTTGGTGGAGGCGGAGAGAACCAGATGAGGGTCGGAAAAGGACTCGCCGCTACAAGGTAACAAGGTAAACAGATCCTTCCTGGAATTAGCTCGGGAGTGGAGACAGAGGACCCGCCAGTCTGTGGATCAATGGTGGGGGCACGGGGAGGGTGGGGTGGGAAGAGGAGGGGGTGAAGCCAGCAGGATATTGCTTGCGGAGGAAAAGTGTGCCGCAGCTTGGCCAAGCAATCCACCAGGCCCGCGATCCTCTTACCTGTTCAGGTGTACCTAGGTGAATTTGTCCTTCTGCAAAGTGGTGCTATTGAACATGGACACTGGATTCCAACGGATGGATGTGTTACTGATCACAGCAGAAATATGTAACTGAGTGATGAGTAACTAGATAGCAATCAATTATGCTACAGATATGACAGTTACCAGTTTAAAAAATATATTGGAATCGCTTGAAAAGTGATTGAGTGTCATGCATTCAGGCGTATAACACTTTTCAGACTTAGAAATTAGACTGACTGAAGTTGTGCAAGAGTAATATTTTACACATTTATAGCCTCATGTCATGTAGATCCATATATTCATATACATTTCCTTGAAGGGAACATCGCCATTTTAAATCAAAGCCTTTCCTGCTTCAGTCACATTCTCTACACTTCACAGAGGTGATAGACTAACTGTGAACAGGTACTCCCTCCCTCGCTCTTTCTCTCACCCTTTCTCTCTCTCCGTCTCCCTCTCCCCTCCTTTTCCGAGGCCTGCTGCACCTTTTATTGAACCATTAGATTCCTCTTTGAGTCTGCTCATCACAGAAATGAAAGAGCAAAATGCACTTGGACTGCATTCTCTGCCGCAATAATGCCTCCCTTGTCTGAGCGTGAAGCGGCCGGGCCGAGCCGTTGCCTGTACCGTTCATCGATCCTCTCTTTGTCAAGGCAGAGAAGCCAGGCGTAATTAGCCACGACCATTAGCGGATTCTGTGGGCTAAAATCGCCATTAATGTCCCAGCGTGTTCTTTCATAAATGTTAATATTCATCCCCGACTTATTATTACATGTATTTCACCCCCCAAAGAACAGAAGGGTGTGCAGATATTTGAATGGCACAAAAAGACAGAAAAAGGCTGAAGTGGTTGTTTGAAAGCATTAGATGGGGTCTAGATTTAATTAACATGCTTTAATAGCTGGAACCTCTGTTCGCACAATGAAAATGATCTGAGCGCAGAATAGAATGGTCAGATGGGGAATGCTTTCCGGAGTGGTGTCGTACCTTGTTGTCTTTTTCTCCTTTCCCCCCTCTCCTTTCTCTTTTTCTCCCTCTCTTTCTCTCGGGTTTTGTTTTTCCTGAGCCAAGCCAGCACAATGTGCCCCTTTTCAGGGCTGCCTTTGATCTGGCCAAAAGCAAACTGGCCAAAACAATCTCTCTATCTTTCTTTCTCCCCATTTCTCTCTTTCTCACACTGTTGCCAAGCAGTGTTCTAAAGCATAATGTTTTTTCTTTGGGAAGCAGTAAATCATGTGTTTGTACAAATATCGAATTCGACAGAAAAGGCTGAATTTACTGTCCCCAACAAACTCGACAACATGAAGGACATTTGTAGGGTGAAATAAAATAACACCAAAACTTTCAGTCGAAATTCTTGCTAATTTGACAACTGTTCTGTGACTGTGTTGTGAAAATCCACCCATGCTTGCATGAAGGCTCATTAAGTTGACACATTTATTTTGCCAAGTGATTAAATTAGGATGAGTTCATGTGAGACTGATTTAATGCATTTGGCAACTGTGTTGAGCATCCTTATAGTGTATCTGAATGAAAGGGAATTATTGGAGAGAGTTTGGTTTTGGATCATGTGGTAGGAACATGGATTTTAGCTGATTGTGGAAACTGTGAATAAAACACAATTGATTGTTCTTGGAGACTGTGAATATGCCTGCACTTGTTTCCTCGTACTTCACCGATTCCGCCAGCAATAGGCAGAAAACGGCTGAGGGCCCGAGAAGAGCCTGGCAGGTACCTGTTTACACTCTGTGTTTATTGTTTACGTTTCCTGGCTGCCAAAGATGCGTCCTCCTCACCACGGAGGGCTCTAGAAGCTCATTAGACCACCTCTGGCAATTTAGCCGCTGATGAGTGATGAGGTCGGTGGCGGAGCTAGCGCCTGCGGATGATCCAAACAAGCTCCTCAATGCACGGAGAACATAAGGACCCCCCCCACCCACACACACACACACACACCACCCCCCTCACCCTCACTGGGTCTCACCCTTGACCTTTCGAGTTGGTGCATGCAGAAGCATGTGTGACGCATGTCATGCGTGACCTTTCGCGCCGATGAGCGAAAACCGGGGACTGGTTAGAAAACAGCATTTAAAAAAAAAAAAAAAAAAAAGCAGAAAGGAGTAAAAACACGTGCATTCGCACCGACCGTCGCCGTCGCCAGAATCATCATCATCATCATCATTATCATGCATGCAATCATCAACAGCGAGTTGAAAACACTGATGGAAGCCTATAGGGTTAGCATGGAGGAGTTGTGAAAAACAATCATGTCTCAACTGCAGGCCTGTTTTATTGACCTCTCGGGTAGTGCATACATGTCTAGTGTGCACTAGACTTGATTATCATCTGGCTGCTGTTGGGTGTTTAGCATTTCACTCTAGCACAATAATCCTTATTTTGTTAATATATTTATCTATGTCGCATAATGTGATATACTAGAGTCACTGATTTCTCAATTTGTGAGAGCTTGGAGGGGTGTGTGCATTTGTCAACCTGAATGGTGCTGCTGCTGTATTTCCTTCTTCTTTTTTTTGCTCCAACCTGAACAGAATCTGTGGCTTGCTACCACATAGCTTATTGTGAATGTTTCCTCCAACTATAGCACCTGCTATACGAGCACTATCTCTCTCTCACACACACACACATTCTGTTTTTTTTCTCGCTTTCTTTCTCCTTCTCCCCTCCTTCTCCCTGACAGACAACGGCAAATAAGCGCTGGATGTCTCATTACTTGGCCCCATTCCTCGACAGTTCCATTCATCCCAAATGCATTGTACCTAAAGGTTAAGAGTAGTTAGGGGGAGAGTAATGTACTATTAAAATACCTTTCGGAGTGAAGTACCTTTTGATATATTTTCCTTGGTAATGAAAGCAGCATTCGGGGGCGAAATGTAGTAATTTGCTGTCCCATTTCTCCGGCCTTTATTCCGGGGCTTTGAAGCCGCGTGTCGTCCACACAGGCCTGGAGGAGAGATGGTAAATACCCCGCGATATTCAGACGTGTCTTACATTACGCCGCTTTCAATAAAAAACCCTGCCAAGCATTCAGGGCATCCTCAGTTGCTAGATGCCTCTCAATTTTTTTTGTACCTTTTTCTGTCTGTCTCTCTCTTTCTCTCTTTTTTTCTGTCTTTTCCTGCCATCTCTTTTTTTTCCCCCCTCCCTGATGTCGTTAAGAGGAGTAATTGAATGAGGGAAATGGCTTGGCTTGTTTGGTGCCTGATCCATGAATGATTAAGGGTAGGAGTTTTTGAGGTATTCAAAAGAGAATGACCGAAAGATGGTTTTATGATTTTTTTCCCTTTCTTTTCGGCCCTCTTTTCTTTGGTGGCAGCGGTACGCACAGAGGGTGGCGTGATAAAGAAAGAGAGAGGGAGAGAGGGTGTGATGGACAGAAAAGAATAGCCTCTACTCAAAGCTCTATTAAAAGCATCAGGCTTGTTAAGGCTGGTAAAAAAGACAGGAAATCAGCGAGTGAAATGTAGCTTCTTTTGCCAATTATGGGATGAGAGTGGCGCATCTTAGAGCTCTTTTGTGTCCTCCATCACAAGTCTCTCTCTCTTTCTCCCTCACTCTCGTCTCTCTCCCTCTCTCCCTCTCGCTCTCTCTCTCTTGCTCTCTCCCGTTCTTGCGCTCACGCATGTCGTCTTTTCTCACCCTCTCCCCTCATCCATGAGTATTGAGCTGGGTGCATTAGTGATCATGCATGAAAAAGAGGCAGTGTCAAAAAGGCCAGCCAGCCTCACATATCACCCCGGGATAAAGCATCTGGATTGGGCTTTCTTCTGGACCGACAGGGGGCAGGTCTGCGCGGCTCTCTCTCTTTCAACCTTCTCACTAAAACATTAATCAATAGCCTCTCTCTCCCTCCCCATCTCTGTTCCTCTCTCTTTTTTCTGTCTCATTGTAGGAAGGAAAACATCTTGTCTTTTATTTGATACAGTTAAATTGTGTCCAAACCATGCTTATGGTTAACACGTGAGGTTATGCATTTGAAAAAGAGATTGCATTAGACGTCTGACACTGTGTGTGTGTGTGTGTGTGTGTGTGTGTGTGTATTTTTGTATTTGTGTGTGTGTGTGTGTGTGTGTGTGTGTGTGAGAGAGAGAGGGAAATGGATTGTGTTGGTGAGTGATGACAGAATGGATGCCTTGTCTTTACCCCCCACCTCCACCCCACACTACGGGGCCAAACGCATTCACTTCCACTGACCACAGCTCTTAATTACCTCAGACACTAGAACAATGCAGGTGCTGCTTGTCTGCTGCATATACATGTATGTTATTGCTGACTCAGGGTCATGTCAATGTGCAATATTATTGGGCATGTAATATGTAGCTATTCCAACATCAAGCAACAGAGCTATCTACTAAAATTACAAAACTGCAGGAGCTGAAAACAAAGGGCTTGAGTACTGATATAGTTTTTTTTTATTTTTTTTTAGCACATTTTATTTCACATTTTGTTTTGGTTGTTATATTTACCTCTCATATTCCGTGGCTTATTCTATAAGATGCAGGGCACATGCAAATAAAAATGAAGAAACATGAGTATATTACATACTGTGAGACGTGTCATTAGCAGAATGCCGGGTGTAGTTTTAGGCTGAACTCTGTGCGCCACCCCTCTAAAAAGGCTTCTGTTCCACTCCAGCACCTCACTACTATAGGCATTTACATCATGTTTAGTTCGTCTGTCAAACGTCACCGGTTTCAAATCACTCAGTGTTTTGCCACAAGCACATAAAAACCACCGTTAATAAGATTTTCATTTTCCTTTTTTTTTTTTGGCCTGCTGCCACGCACACACTACATTTAGCATGTGGTGTAAATATGGGAAGATTTAATGGCCTGGGCTCCTGTTTAATGTTAATGTCAACAATGACAAAGTTGCTGGAGTTAAGGTGGCCGGGAGAGGGAATGAATGTAGGGTAGGGGATGCTTGTGGGGGGTTGTAGTTTATGGTGGACTATGAGAGCCCGTCACCCATGCGAAAGCGGCATGTGGGTATGACAGCTATTTGCAAGGTTAATGTTGTAGAAAACAGTATCCCCCCCCCCCCCCCCCCCCACGCACACACACACACAACTCAACTGTTTCATTAGGCCCCATCAACCTGACCTCTCCCTGCATAATGTTGTCAAATGTGACAACGCGTCAGATTATCGGTGAGCGCGATGATCAATAAATATGCAACAGTGGCACGATCCAACGCTCCTGGCATCCGCCGCCACAAAATGGCAGCCGCCAGAGTGCCTGGACCGCACTCATCTGTCATCTATCTGCTCATAAAGCACCACACTGAGCAGCCGCGGCCATCAATAATAATAATAGAGCATCCAGCGTGTGCCGTGTGATGTATTAGGCCCAGGGCTTTTCCACAGGCCCGCTATTCTGATGCATGGCTGTGCTAAATGACCGAGGCCCAGACAAACACACTGAATCTGGAGATTACATTAGTTAAACAAAATATGCGGCTGAATCGATACATGGCTACTGCCATACTCTCTCTCTCTCTCTCTCTCTCTCTGCCTCTCTCAATCTGTATTCTGAAAACCAACAACAAAATGATACAGTTTGTACTTATAGCAACCCCTAATTGCATTATCATTGATGACAATGGTCAAAGCAAGCAATGACATGTTTGTGTAAAATGGGTAAAATCAATAAAAAAATTTTTTTTTACTAGTTTGCAAATGCACTTGATGTAAACAGTAAACACCATTCAACAGACTAGACAAGACTGAGGAAGTTGTTATATCTGGGATTGATGACGTGTATTTGTGTGTGTGTGTGTGTGTGTGTGTGTGAGTGTGTGTGTGTGTGTGTGTGTGTGTATTTGTGTGTATGTGTATGTGTGTATTGGTGCTGTCTGCTAAAATCACTTTGTTGTTTGTGAAGACCATGCAAAGCCTGTTCACAATGTCTATTTCCGCAAATGCATCATCATGCCCTTTGCATTTTGCCTCAAAAAACTAGACAAACAAGACAGCCAGGGTAATGTCTTTGTCATCTGACATCATGTACTTTGAATAGGACATGAATAGGATTCATGTCACTGGGAAGATGTGTATTACGAGTTTCTGTAGGATCCAGATCCCCATGGTTTCTAATTCACAAAAGAAATTCAATTATAGTTTGGTGGAAATTCACAATAAAATCTCTCGATGTCTCTACTTGTGAATGTGAGACGGCTTTCTTCAGCATCAGAGTAGCACTTAACACATCGCAAGTCGCAAACTTGTAAGGCTTGATCCTAGTATTGTGAGAAGAAAATGTTTACGATAGTGATCAAACCATATCTGAAAGCTTGACATATACCGGATCCATCCTTTGGTGTTCTGAAGAGAAATGCATGTAGATTTGATAAGGTTCTTACATGGACAGCTCTTGTGTTGTTACAGAAAATTGAAGACGGCGAGTAAAAAGAGCATGGTCGCTGGTAAATTTATCACCTTAAAAAAGATAAAAAATCAACCCTTACTATTATTGCTGGCTACAGTACTCAGTGTGAAGATGGAGACAGACATGACATTTCCTCTATAATTTGATTCTACATAAATAAAACACATACAGTGTCTCTTAAATGAAGTAATCTTCCTTTTGGGGCTTCAACAATTGTCCAAAAGTAAAAAAAAAAAAGAGAACTGGAAGTGAGCCATCCTTGATGTAAATGCTGTTATTCAATTGTTGCATTGGCTGGGATAAATGGAATAGTGCATTAATGTCTGAATGTGTCTGACTTTGGGAAGGGTGGGGTGGAAGCGTATAATAGAAGACTATCCATTGGCAGGGGAAAGGAGAATATTGCGGTGCTTTCAGTTGAAAAGGACCCTCTTTCAGACCTCTTGATCAATCTGTGACCTCTAAGCACATCAGGCATCTCGTAAATAGGAGGTGCGCTAACAGAGACTTCAAAAGGAAGGGGACCCGATAATTTCAAAATGGAACCTTGCGGAGTGGAGAGTCCATGAAAGCCGTCTTGTTCTCTCCCACACCTCTCTGCCTCACAACAGCCAGTTAGGGTAATAGCCCGGTAGAGAGGGACACAGAAAGGGAGGGAGGCAGGAAAAAAGGGTAATTACTAGCAATCATTGGCCGGGGAAGAGCTAGTGATCATTACTGTATAACAGATTGTTCTGTCCCCCTGGTTGGAAAACGTAGAGAGGTACAACTCTGGAGCTGCCTGCAGGTAACGACGGGGAAATTATCCTGTAACCTCAAACCTCCCACCAACACATCCCTCTTGCTCTGCTCTGCTCTTCTCTCTCTCTTTCTCTCTCTCTTTCCTTTTCACTGTCTTTCTCTTTCCCTTCTTCTCTCTCTCTCTCAACAGATAGATGGATAGTTGGGGAGATAGATAGCCAAACAGAGATAGATAGATAGATAGATAGATAGATAGATAGGTAGGTAGGTAGATAGATAGATAGATAGATAGATAGACAGATAGATATACTACACAATGCATATCATGTTTATAGTGAACAGTTAACATTATGTTACTGTTGTGTGTTTATTTATTCTGAAATTGGGATGCCTGAAAAACTTTATATTATACCAGCAACAAAAACATAATGCAAACAATCAAATATGACAGGAATGAATTGAAAAGCAATAAATTCATGAGTTATGTTGTGTTTGCAAAAAAATTACAGATTCTTTCATAAGCCACTTAATTTCTGAAGGCAGCCTAGATGCATTAACATCATTGTGCTAAAACCCTTTCCCCCTTGTTATTCCTTTTTTTTCTGGTAAACATCAGGTAGTGGCATTCATTAAATATAAGTGCCTTGGAACATACTGCAAAATTCAGAGCAACCATTACCTTGAATTACACTGATTATCCATGTAATTATTTCTCTTGGCTGAACAGTAAATTCAGTCTCTGCCAATTACAGGTGAGTGAGTGTATATGTGCAGTGGTTAGAGACAAGCATGTGTGTGTTTATGTGTTTACTGGTTGTTGCACAGAGTGTTATAAAGAGACAATGAAGGAAATGGGACAGAGAGAGAGAGAGAGACAGATAGAGAGGGAGAGAGAGAGATAGAGTGAGAGAGTTTGGGGCAATTCAAACCGTTTGGAGCTGATTGTAAAATGTAAAATACCTCCACACATTTGTCAAGGGACTACATTTCAATAAAGGTAACTGTAGGATATAGAGAAACAGTGAAAGACCATCCCCCCAAAGGCCATTTGGATGGGTGTGGGGTATAAAGTGTATATAATACATAAATAAACCCTAAATGGGAGCTCCTTGGTGTGCAGAACTTCTCTTCTCACAACTGTAAGATATAGTCTAGAAGAAGTGCCAGTTCAAACAGTGAATTAAATGTTGTTCTGTGCCTGGGACACCATAAGAGATTGAGACTGTTGTGTTCATAAATAACTGGAACAAGCAGATGACCTCTAAATCATTTTCATGCCATTGATACACATACAGCCCTAGCTGTTCCATTGGGGTTGAATGGATGAATGTAATGAATTCAAACCCAGCTTGGGATAATTGTGAGTCTTTTGGGATCAGCTAGTTTACTGTTGGGACTAATTAAGTATTACTTTAAAACTTAACAACAGCAGACGATACAGTAGATCTCTCTCTCTCTCACACACACACACACACACACACAATTCATTCATGGCTTACTGTGGAAAGTAGTTTGGTGAGACGCTGTTAACAGCCAGAGCTATTGATTGTGAGCAGTGTTCTCCGTGAACCCATGGTCGCCTCCATTTCCCGGTCAAAACCAATCAATCAAGTGCATTAGTGTTCATGCCTCTGTGTTTTGGTAAGTAAAGGAGATTTCACTGCTTTATCAGCCGATACTCGATGCACTGAGACAACTGCATGCAGTGAAATGTCTTCAGCTGTCACAGAACAGAAAACTTAGTGCTGTAGTGCTGGTCGGAAGTTGCCTATTGTCATATCAGTCGTGATTATATAAAGAAAACATATTGAGACACTGTGCGAATATACTGCATGCATTTTATATAACTGTGTACATTTTTCACAATACCATGAACAACATCAATTATATGCATACACTGTGCCGGTGGTTTTGCCCTATATTTGAGTCCATCAGCTGAAAAGGGAAATTCCCCTTGAAGTAAGATCTTAAATACCTTCCCTCTGTTCATTGGGATGACTCTTTGTGTATGTATTCTGTTGAGGGTGCATTAAGATACCTCTGATAGAGAAGGTGTATGTTTACATTCAAGGACTGCACCTTGATGTCAAGTGTCCCCTTTTCCAGTCTTTGTTGCGAGGCATCCTTTTTTGTACCTGAACATCACAATCCTTACAAAGAACAGACACCATGCACAGGGGCATTCCCCTCGTTACACAATGGCCATTATTAGAGGGGACAAGTGGTTTTCCACCAACTTCATAGCACAGCTATTAACGTGCGCTGGTGGCCTTCAGAAGGCGATGCGGTCATGTCATATAAGCCTCATGAGATCATGGCAACCGTCCCACAATGAACACACAATCTGAGGAAACGGACTTTGTGAGATCACTGCCACCACCACCACGTCTTGACCTACATGCCAAAGAGAATGCTTGAAAGAGGAGTCACTAACAGCGTGAAAAGAAAAGGCATGAAATGGATGAGCGATGGAGGAGGGCAAGGTGACGAGGAGACACAAGGAGGTCAGAGGCTGGGAAATGAGGGGTGATTAAAGACAGGTCAGGGTCTTGGGATCCGCTTCAGATAGGGTGCAAATTATTCTAATGCAGAGCTCCTTTTTGTTTGTGTGTGTGGGCCGGTGGGTGGGGGGGGGGGGGGCTGGGGCTGATATTGACACATCAGAAACAAACCCGGCAAACAAAAACATAATGCAAAACAATCAAATATGACAGGGCTTAATTGAAAAGCGATACATCCACAAGTTATGTTGTGTTTATCAAAACAAACCAAAAAAATCACAGATTCTCTCATAAGCCACGTCATATCTGAAGGCAGCCTAGATGCCTTAACATCATTGTGCTAAAACCCTTTCCCCCTTTGTTACTCTTTGTTTCCTGGTAAACATGAGGTAGTGGCATTCATTAAATGTAAGTGCCTTGGAACATACTGCAGAGATGGAGAAGACAGAGAAGGGTAATCTTCATCACAGTCTTCCAAAAAACTACCACAACAAGGAGAGATGACCAGGGAAAAGCAGCCGTGCTGAGGGACAGTGGTAATGGCCACGTCAAAGTGTCTACTTTTGAAAACTCTAGCAGTGAGACGGGCAGCTGCCCAGGGCATTTATGTTCTCTGTCAACGGCTGAGTGAGGAATGAGTGCGAGGCAACATTATACCTGTCGGACACACGAGCAAAATGGGGCCTCCCGACAACTGGTTAAAGAGTTGTTAGCCCGTGAGCCATGTTAACTTTTCAGTGAGTTGTGCGGAGATGTTGAGTAATGGCAAAGGCTTTAGGTGAGACTTTGGTGCACTGATTACACATTCCTGTGTACACTGATGAACGTCTACTGGGGAAATGACGACGCTGGTTTAGTAGGAAGGAGAGATGTCTGATATTTTCTAATATGTGTACATTGTCAGATGTGTTACCTAGAATGATTGCCACCATGTTTCATGCATTGTTGTTTTATGTGCTTTCCCCCCCCCACCATGTACACCTCCAATACCATAACATGGAGACAGGATATTATAGCAGAGTTATAGCTATTCATATGTCTTGAGAACCCAAGAACATGCGACAAATTGCATCCAGAACCGCCTGCGTCGCTCTGAAGCCGTTAGCTGCCGCTCACCTGGGTGTGAGCGAGCGCGGCGCTGTTTTTGTTGCTGTTCAAAGGGAATTACCTATAACACAGGCCATAATAAGAGTTGTAATGGATCCGTGGGCCTGGCTGATCTGCCCCGCAGGTTCCCTGACAGTGCTCAGGTAACGCGACACTCAAAGATTCGCTGCATTAGTTCTGCTCAGCTAACCGTGAATGCTAATTGGAGGAAGGACAAACTAGTGCTGCCCCTCCTCTTCTCCCCTCCCCCTTCCGCGTCCCACTTCCCCCTGTGGCTATGAGCACACTGAACTACACAAAGATTTTAAAAAGGGGAGGGGCTGGTGGGTGGGGTGGGGTGGGGGGGACTGGGATTATGGCGGGGAACCTGAAAAGGACCTGACATTATTTACGCTGAGGCGAGGAGAGGGGACATACATTAACTGTTTGAATTAATTCTCCTAAAGCAATACCTGCTCTCATTTTGACACTGAGCTGACAGTGTGGATAGGGGGCCAATCAGTCAGCAACCTGACATGAATAATCCCTCCACAATGCACTGAGGCCTACTTTCTTTCATTCAATATGGATCTTTACTCCCCCTTTCTTTTTCTTAAGGTGATGGCCCCTAAACTTGATTGTTCTCGAGTTACCTGGGAGATGACAGTTATTGAGTCATATTTATTGACACCAAAGCCTCCCCTTTTGAGAGGCAGGTCTTTGAACATTGAAGAGCTTGCTCCTGGGGTGCGTGTGGTTGCTTTTTAGGCCGCCAGGGTATTAAAGCATTGGAGACTTTGTGATGAAATTCCTTATGAAGCTTTTTGAAGATGCTCCCCTCCCACTGAACACTGAAACCAGGGATAATCTAATTTGTTTTCTGCCTGCTCCTTACTACAAAATATTGGGATGCTACAACATGACACTATCCAAAGACAAGGTGACACATACCTGTGTGGATATTCTCCCAATTTGAATATGCGTGAAATTATCATAGATGTTCAAAAACTCAAAGGTGCTTCCTGCAAATGTGCATGTGTGATACCCAAATCTTTACATCCCAGAAAACACACTTCAACATTCCTATCTTTCTTGGGCTCCATTCTGTGTAACAATAGTGAAGTACTACTTAATTGCTGCAGCTGAATAAGGTGTCCGTGGCATGGCATTACTATAGCTATGAGTACGTCATGTGAACAACTTGGCTGAATACAGTATTTGCTGTCTGTTATAATAAGCCAGTGGCCATATCATAAGCCCTATCAGTTTATCAGCTTGTAAGAAACCACCATCCACTCATTGATTTTGGGCAACTGTACTGGACATACTGGTATTATTTCAAAGGGAAACTTAACTGAATTGCCATCAATTGATTTGAGTGTTTTGGTTCTTGACTACCATTATTCCAAATAATTCAGTTACATTTGGAGGGGGTACAGCCATTGTATGCCTTCATGAAAGAAACACAAAGGCTCAGAAACAATAGAAACATGGGCTAAGTCTTGGGGCGGGAAAGTACTATCTAATGCTAATACTGACACTGATACTAACCTATGGGCAAGGTCAAAGACCTGTCCTTTGTACAGCATGGGTTTGGTCCACCCCGAGCTTGGAGAGGTCGTAACCCTGCTCTGAGTATCTAATCTTAAGAGAATCAGAGGGCACTGGCCCACTGGCTGCCCCTCTATGGCGTCCCCCTGTCCCCAAATTTGACCGTGCGCCCCTGGGCTAGCATGCTATCGCATGGCCCCTGTGCCCGCCTCCTCTTGTGCTAATCTCCGTGGAGATGTATTGTAATGATGGGATTCCCTTACAGGTGTGGGGCTTTATGTCTGTCCGGGCCCAAGCACCTTCCCACAGCCGAGGGACCTTTGATGTGTCACCTCTGACCCAGCAGGTTAAGCCTCCCGCCCCACCGTGCTCCCGACGTGATCCCTGTCTTCCTAATTGGTCAGTTGTCAAAGTGGGGTCTCAGGTGCCTCTTCGTAGGTGGTGTGTGTGCGTGTGTGTTTGTTTGTTTGTTTCTCATATTTATTTTTCTTGTCCTCTTTCTGAGAGCTGTTTCACATATATCGTCATTTACATGATCATGTTCACACCAGTGACTGTCAACGAAACTCACTCAGACTGCGTTATTACGTTGGTCCTCCCAAAGGCTTGCATTTAAAAAAACAATAAGGTAAAATGAACAGGAGCTCTCAGAGTGAAATTGGAGTCTCAAATAAAAAAAAGAAGGTGTTGTTCTTTGACACCTGAAGTAGGCAGGTGAGTGAGTATAACGAAGCACCCAAGCTTCACCTCCATCACCCCTCTCACCCTGTCCCACAGAGGGTGCATGGCCAGAGGACGCAGAGCCAGGGGAGGGGAGGGGGGGGGGCACGCGTGCCCTGCAGCAGACCCAGGAACAGGTGGACCAGAGTTTCCCGCGTGTTTTCCTCCGCTCTGTGAAAGAGCCCCATCTACAATAACACTGACATGCATTAACCAGCCAATCTCCGTGCCTAAAAGTACCTTGCAAATGAATGCACTTAACAAGCAACAATTTATCAATTAAGGTAATCGACGTGTCTTTGGGTGTGAACACGCTTTTAAAGTCAAGCACTAATGCTGCAATCGACATTTTCCTATTTAGTCAAATTAATTGCATTGAATGTTGCTTGCTTCTACTCTTTATGGCATATATCTAAAATGGTTGTAATGTGCGTTCGAGTCGAAAAGGTGCTCTTAGTAATGGCTGCGCGGGACCAAACACTCAGAGGAACAAGCGAGCGAGAGTAAGTGGTGGCCAGATAAAAGAGGCAAAGTAGCTTTTCCCGACAAAACTATATTTTCATTAATTGATGCCCACGGGATGTACAGATGTGAATGTGCAATAAATTCCATTGAAGAGCATTTGTGCAAAAAAAAGGAAGCAAGTCTATTTATGTGGTTGCTTCCTGGCGTGTACATACTGTATGAATACCTACAACCAAATACCTTCCATGTGAAGAAATGAAAGTATTATCCCTTATTTCACAAAGATCTCAGGTTGACTTTATAAATATGAAAAATACCGAGTTGACCTGTACATTTTCACATTAGAGCAATTTACCAGACAGCACAAATATAAGTGAAAGTGCACACAAGAGAGTTGTTTTAAAAATCACAAGCACACGTTGCACACACACACACACACACACACACACACACACACAAAGGAGAGAAGACCCTTGCTGTAAGGTGTGAGAACACACACCAACAAACATGCACTTGCTGTGTGACCTGTGTGTTTTTCGTGAGGGGGTCTGCCCCTGTTCGGCCAGGGGAGGGGATAGGCTGTCGGGGTGGTGGACGGTGGAGAAAAATTAGGCAAGAGATCCATGGCCCTAAGCTGCCACTAATTACTTTCTAATGTAACAACACTTCTTTTGAAGAGCTGTTTTCTCACCTGCCAAATCTCTTTAAAAGCTTCCCCAGGGCACCATGGAGGCCAAAAGGGCTGCACCAGGACCAGAGGGGGGGCTCAGGTTACCCCCCCAGCCCAGCGTGATGCATCATCTGAGGGACGGCCAGGCACCAACCTTCCCCTCCTCCTCCTCCTCCTTCTCCTCCTTCCATAATGCCCGAAGCCCCTTGCAGCCAGCCGACCGCCGTGGCTGCGCAGCCCCCTCTGACAGCAGCTCGCAAGGCACTCTGCACGTGAAACACTACACTCAACTAATGGTTACAAATGTGTTCTCGGAGAAAGACCTTGGGTCCCCACATAGACTCATAGATGGCCCTGCATGGAGACATACACGCACACACAGATATACACACACACACACACACACACACACATACATTCTGCAGATATGGACAAAGAGACATACACACAAGAGGCAGATATGAAGTAAAATATAAATATATATACATTTATATATTCATTTAATTCAATTCTACGAGAAAAAAATACTGAGATAACATAACAGATATGGCATTCTGCTTCTATACTAATAATAATTTAGTTGTGTGCAATGTCATCTGAAACTGTGCTTGTGTGCTTATAGACGTGCAGTAGGACACTATAGCCGAGCCCTGAGCGTGGCACAGGTGCACGCATCTTCAGCGACCCACGTGTCACTCTCTCCCACTGGCAGCTCCTCCGTCTTCATCCTGCCTTCAAAGACAAGGTTTCCCTCCCAGGCCTGCCGCGCTCTAATTAGTTGTCAGGTGATAGTCCGCTTGGCCCAATACCCTGCTGCTAGGCTCTGGAGTCTGGGCATGCGGAAGGTGGAGGGGGTGGAGGGTGGTGGAGTTGGAAGGGAGGCGGAGAGAGGTGTGCCCAGGGAGTGAGAGACACTTGCTCTTCCCAAGAAACTCCACGCACGCAGGTAGGAAGAAAAGAGCACTTCATACCGACAAAAGAGGGAGTTAAATCTCTTAATTAAAAACCAGCCCACTATCAGATGCCCGGCCAACACTGTCCATGGCGCGGCTCCCAAGCGCAATGCGGAACAAAAGCGTGCCCACAGTGCCGAATGTCACTGAAACACACGCATCTGTTCCAAATTTTATTTATTTATTCTTTTTCAAATGACTTTTCCACTGACTTGACTTTACTGGCAACAACGAGCTGAGAAGCAGGAGCTAAAGACATAAATGTGACAGATGAGGTATCTGATGTTAATTACACAATATGGAACTCCCATTTGCAAGATGTCTGCTGATCTAATTTTTTAATCGGCCAGGTGTTTTGTGTCACTGTGTTTTTCGTATCGCTAACCGCATCCTCGAACAACATATCTATTTTTATGACTAATTAGCCTCACAACTGCACATCAATATGCTGGAACACTGAGCCCTTCTCTATTGATCTCACTGTGCTGTAGTTGAACAATTTGATTTCCACATTTGACTCTGCTTTTGGCAAGGCATTATTTTCCTCATATTTTATGTAGCCCGCTTTAATGTAATAATGATGTCATCACCTTTTCATGAAACCCCTATATCATCCCATTCCAAGACTTCCAAGTAATAGAAATAATAAAAATATATATGTCCAGGAAATGATGGATGTAATGTGTAATGAATATTATGTGTAATGTATACAGTATTTAAAGCAATGAATGTACAGTATCTACAATATCCATCCCAGTTTTAAAAAGTTCATTTTCGAAGGGTTCTTGTGGGTGGGATGGCATATGAGAGAGTTGCTGTATCAGGCGCTGCATTTGGACAGTACAGGGAGAGCTGTGAGCTGAAGGTCATTGTGGTGGCCGAGTGTTAACATAAGACCCTTTTGTGGTTTGGGTAAATGTACAAGACCGCCCACTAGAGCACACTTACCCCTCTTCAACCACTGTGTAACAGCCCCATGTAGAGCCAAACTGTCTGCCACACGTCAGCACTTAGGGGAAATGCACACACATACCAAACGCATACACACACATGCACACACACAGAGTCATGGACATGCCTGTAACCACATAATACTAGCCTGTATGCATTACACCTATAAACACAAACAATCACATGAGCATAACAGCAGAAGAAAATGACTGTAAATGTGCACTTAAAACATTCTCTTTCTCTCTCCCTCTTTCTCTCTCTCCTTATCTTGACATCTGTGTGACTGTGTTTATGTAGTTATGTACAGTATTTCTATGTATATGGATGATGTATTTCCTTCGGAATTGGCATTTCAAACACAGCTTCAAACCATAAACAGTGTCAGACAATTTTATCCCAGAAACACAACCACAGAACTCAACACCAACAGAAAAAAGAAAAAAGAAAAGAGAGAGAGCGAGAGAGATAGAGAGAGAGAAACTACACCCCAATTCAACAATTGCTTTTTCTTCTCTTTCTCTGACAGCCCTCCGAGTTCATTAGCAGAGGATGGACGGGAAAGCATGCTTAACTGCTCCGTCTTAAGCACGAGCCGGCTGAGAAACTTAATTTTCCAATTTGCGGGAAGGCAAGATGGCAGGAAACCGGTGCAATTTGCAGCACGCTCGACACACAACAAACCCCTGGCCCTCGCTCCCCAGCCGCGCTCCTGGGGTAATTATCCCTAAAAAGGATGCCATCTCGGATTAAGATGAAGTCACATCAGAAACGGGAGAGTTGGCCTCATTACACGTAATTATGAGGGAATTAGAAACATCATTTAACTAAACGAGCAAATAATGTCCAGGATATTGAAGAAGCTGCCTGCGCTTCTGCAGACTGCTGAAAGTCCCATTACAAAAATTGTAGCTCTTAAATAGAATAATGACATGCTTTATCTTCCCTCGACTCCTCGGCGAGAGGGAGGGTGGTCACGGAGAGAAAGGGTGGGCAGGGTGGAGGGAGGGGAGCGGAGGGAGGGAGGGAGGGGAGGGAGGGAGAGGAGGGAGCCCAGGGAGAGGGGAGAGGGTAGACGAGAGGAGGAAGAAAAAGAAACAACTGTTGCTTGTTCAAAGAGTGCCTCCTTCTCTCACCTTAACAAGCCATGGCTTAGAGATACATATACTGTATGTACTGTATGCATATAGCTCTACTGAGAGTAATCGCACATTTATAATCACAAACTTAACGTATGTTTTACTAACCAAGGGCAATGCAAATCTCAAATTATTTTAAATATTTTGGTCCTTTAGGTACAGTGAGTTCTTATATACAACGGCTACCTTCTTTTCCTATATTTTTTATGATATAAAATATATTATTGCATATTTTTAGAGTGGCTCACATATCTGGGCAATAGCAAAAACATGAATTATTTTCCCCTCAATAGACAACTCTGTGTGTGTGTGTGTGTGTGTGTGTGTGTGTGTGTGTGTGTGTGTTTTGGGGGGGGGGGGGGGGGGGTAGTTATGGGGCGGTGGGTGGGGCGCAAACATGATTTCCCTTCTGCTGCTCCATTTAGGGCTGATATAAAACAGAATCATGAAAAATCACTTCAGGCTCAAGCCCTCCTTTTTAGCCATTAGTCAATAACTACGGGAGCCCAGATAGGCCATAAATGACATCGCTGCCTGGGAAACCAGGTTATGGGTTTCTCAAATTCATTTAAAGACAGAAACAGGTCCTGGGAGATGCTGTGCGGGTAATGCATGGCGATTGCCTTTAAAGCACTCGCCTTGAAACACATTCACTGCTCAGGGTCTTGTGATGATGATATGGTTCACATTTTGGGGGCAGGCTCATTCAGCAGTACTCCCATTTCAAACTGAATCAACACCAGTTCCAGTCAACATCTGAAGCACATTTCTTGGCATGTTTAGATCAAAAGATATGGGAAACACACACATACAGTAACCACAAACACGCACACGTACACACACACACACACACACACACACACACACAAACACATTACGACACAATCTGTAAAACTCTGTAAAAAAAAACGTTAATATAACATATATAACACAGTGTGTAAAACACTGAAAAAATAGTTAGTATACACCCTGTACGCCATGACAGATATGCAGCACATATGTTCAAAAAGTAGGAGGTAGTATACTATAGCACACACAAACACACAAATGCCATTTGCCCATCTGCCCCATCTCTCTGTTGCTCTCTCCTGTCTTCTGTAGCCACTGCCCTGCACGCTCTTTACGCTGTATATATGGTACCTGTTACTTGGCCCATATTTTATACCACACACTGAATTACACTTACTTGTCACTGTGCTGGACAAGTTTGATGAATCCTGAGGCACAACATATCATCTCTGCAAATCATCCGAGGGCTGCCAGCCACTGTCTCCCAGCCGTTAAAACCACTTCAAATCATTTTCATTGCCCTGCTATTAAAATTTGTAATTCATACCTGCCATTTAGCCAATACATAACACAAGCCAAAAGCTCTCTCTCTCCCCCTCTCTCTCTCTCTTTCTCTCTCTCTCTCTCTGACACACACACACACACACTCACAGTCACAGAGAGAGAGAGAGAGACAGATAGAGGAAGAGAAAGATACAATGTCCCTTTAAAATAGTAAAATGCTGATTTGCTTCCTCTTGAATGATCTCCATTTTATTCTTCATCTGATACCAAACGGCATTCCAAACTGACTCCTTACAGTGCAGGGAAAAGAAGGCAAGCTGAGATATTACCATCCGACCTGGGCTAATGCTCCCCAACCCCCCCCCCCCCCCCATCCGCAAACCTCTACCACTGCTATGACATAATGACTGGAGGGGGGTTGTTAATAAACAACTTCATTCACACAAAGCCTCACGCTCTCCTCCACTATCTGTCACAAATGTGCCCCTCTCCTCCCTGCTTCACTCCCAGGTGCCATCCTTTTCCCATAAATCACGGCTGCCGCCATCTGATTCGATCCATTTGCCCAGAACACAGAGCGGCTGTTGCCGAAATTGGGTCAGGAATAATCTGTACCTCATCGGATGCTCTGACCCTCTCTCCCTCTCTCCCTCTCTCTCTCTCTCTCTCTCTCTCTCTTTCTCTCTCTCTCCCTTGCACACACTCTTTTTTCCCCCCATTGCTTTCTTTCTTCTTCCTCCCTGGGTCCACCTCAGTGCTGTAATGTAGCCGTTTGCGCTGAGACAAAAGAGGAAACTCAGGCTCTGACAGATGAGGGCCCACGCAAAAGCCTGCGCTGACAACAGTTTTATCAGTCACACCAAAGAAAAGACTCAAAGCATGCGCAAGTGTGTGGGACAGCGTGTATGTTTGCATGTTTGTGTGTGTGTGTGTGTGCAGGTGTCTTTGTGTTGACAGTGCCCTATTAAAAGGCATATTGCCACCGAGCTGAGAGAAGGAGATTGTGAAAGAGTGAGAAGGAAATTGAGAGGACTAGGGAACAAGTGCCACTGATACCAATTGCAGCAGACCTAAAACAGGACCTGCTAGTACAACTCCATCTCCACACTTACAGAGAGGCTCACACACAAGAAAATATATTTCCCAAATCTGCACCACAGGGAATTCTAATACTTGAATGAATGAACAATATATGTAATTATGATAAATACCAGTGTGCCGAGCCTTTTTAAATTTCACAGAAAATGCATTACACTTTCAGATGACAGTGTACACTCAAAATCCTCAGTTTTAATTATTTCTCGATAGCAAACAATTAAAAACTGCTGTAAATATTCTTTCATTTTGGTATCTTTAAACTATAGCATGGCAAAATATATAGACTTAACACACCTACACCACATCTTTGCACTTGTCATTTTTGCAATCAACATTAGCTATCTACTCATTTCTATCCACATAGGGCTTCATATATTTCATGAAAATGCTATTCATTAATAATGCTAATTATGATGATAATAATAAAGCATGTCAAATGGCAAAGTTTTAGAATGAATGTATTAACAGCTGTATTGCATTATATCACACATAGGCTATTGCATCTTTTAACTCGTTTTGGAAGGACAAGCCATTCTGTCCATGACTAAATTCAAGAAACCTACAGTCAGATCAACACTATGTAGACATGCCAGAAGAAACCTTCCAAAGAACATTACACATCAGTTCAGGTTGTTCAAGCTGCTATCAGATAAGGGTTGTTTTCTTTTATTCTTAGTCTGTAATTATAGTACACCCTGCCCTGACATTAAACATAATATTAGTAATAATAATAATAATGACGTCTCCAGAAATCAATTTCTAAGACACCAAGACAAAAATAGGACACGAAACTAAAGAAGTTTGCATGACAATGCAAAATAATAAAGCGTCTGATCATATGTCCTATTTTCATTCTTGGCTGATGTAAACGCATAACTTTATCAACCACGCGCATTCTGTGATGTCCGTCTTCTGAGACGCAGGGTCACTATTCACGGTGTTCTGCTTGGTGTATTCTAACATTGATCGTTAGTAAATGATACAGTTTTGTACTGAAAGCTGCACAAACAGTAGTTTTTTTTGTGGGGAATGTATATTCATTCCATGGAGCCAATGCATGGATGTTTAATTCCCTAGTTATTAACGATACCCCGTAGTGTTTTACCTGTCGCTTGGATGTCGGCAGCTGCCCACTTGTCTACGTGAACTTTCTCCATGAAAAGCAGATAGAATCAAAGGCGATAGAGTAACGCAAGCAGATACGTGCACTGGTGTAATTTGACGTGTGTTCTATCAGATTGCCAAAATCCCGTTGTCTTTTTGATTGGCAGAGGTCCTGCCACCACCAGAGCATGTGGATGCTGATGTGTGTGTTCATGTGACTTAAGACGTGTAGCCCAATTATCCTAATGCATTTGTCATCCAAGGGCCATCATGCACCATATTGGCTACTGGTGGCTGGTTCTCTCCGAAGTGATTAACATGCCATAGAGTCCAAGCAATCTACACCATCAAACACCTGCACATAGGGTAATTGATAAATTACCTGTTACAGGTAAATAAATTGAGCAGATATTTATCTGGTTTGGTCTGCGTTAGGCCTAGCCTACATATTGACGTGGTCAAACAGAATTAGCTACACATCTGCTAGGCACAGACATTGTTATTACTGATCACATCTAAAATTCTAAGTGGCAGCTTTCTATGACCGTTGTATGATTATTTTGTTTTTGTGTAACTTTAGTAACTTTGGAGATATTACCATCTCCAGAATGTTTTAGTGTATCAATGATATTCTCTGCGTTTTCCCAAATGATAAGGCTAGGCTACTGTAGGTATTTTTGTGATAACCAAGGCCTTCTTACTCGTCAGACGTGGAGCCCAGGTGTTTGAACTTCTTGAAAACAATACATCTCTTTAGTGAGGGGATATTAATCTGTATCTTTTGAGTTTCATATTGCACATAAACCAATTAAACGGAATGTTGCAAGATGGATAAAACACACCAATTGCGGATGTAGAAAATTTATTGTATGAGTGGATTACAACAAAGATGTTTTGTCTTGCACCAGTGCCTCCAGATATTATATTACATACAGCACCCAGACTGGTTAACTTAAAGATTGTTATTGAAGATCAGTATTGAATACACCAATCAACGTTTTTAAAACAAATTATAACTGGGCATGCAGAGGTTTCACTTTGGAAAGTTTAGTTCAATGTGTATTACAATGTCATACTTCCTCATATAACGTGTAAAACTGGTTTTACGAGGGACAAAACTGTGGTTAAAGGTACAAAATAATTAATATACACATGGTGTATTTATACATTTACAGAAGCTCGCCTCTTTCTCACACATACAATTGCCTTGTCATAAGAAATATAAATTCACCAAATTAAGTGATATAAATAGACATGATTATGTCAAACATATACGTGTTCTGTATTGTGTTTTGTGAAATAGTACTTTTCCCGATAGATTTTTCGCATTCTTTTTGAGTCAATAGTCAATCTTGTTATAAAGATTGTACAAAGGTAACCCCGGTAAACTGCTTCCTGGGTAGTACAATGGGGTTGGAAATGCAATAGACCTCGGAACCGGAACCCGGAGCAAGGAATTCTCTCGGAAAACTAGTGGCATTCCAACTAGAGTCTGCGCCGAAGCATGCGCCATGTTAGCAGCCTCCAATTCCGCGGAGAGTTGACGCTTCCACTTGTTTCTCCGATTCTGAAACCATGTCTTCACCTGAGTTTCCGTTAACTGGAGGCTGGAGGCGAGACAGGCCCGTTCGGAACTGCTCAAATAACGTTTCATATCAAAGGTGGATTCCAGCTGATACACCTGACTCCGGGAGAACACGGTGCGTGTCTTCTTCTTTGCAGAACCATTTGCTTTGTCCGAGCCATCTCTCTGTCTGTCCTCGGAAATGGGCGACATTTGACTGCATGCCCCCTCCTGGTCCTCTCTGTAGTCCGGTAGTAAGGGCTGTGTTAAATGCGACCGTCTCTCGAGCCCATTCTGGCCAGATATTAGTCCTTTTGTAGCACCTGTGTCAGGAACAACATAAGCGATGACAATTAAAGCAACCACTTGTAAAATTTCTAACTGTCATTTTTACCAGTGTATGACAAATAAATAAACAAAACAGTTTGCTAACTTATTAAACAATCACATAATATTGGTCCTTTGAGCGACATTTTAGCAACCCTCTGGATTACTTTTAAATTCATCAGGATTTCCATTACACGTGCATTCGGCGCTCTGCTGCTAAAAACCGAAGAAAATTACAAATTGACCACAAGTAGAGCATTTTAAATATGCACCCCCTCTCTAATATAGCCTAGTCGTTCGGAGTATTACACAACATTACTGTACTTCAGTGAACTTCAATTTTCATCAGTGCATCAGCGAAAATGTACCCATTATTCGATACTTTGTACAAGAGATCATTAAATGTGAACTTTGACTGGTTGATCGACTGTTGAAAGGTTACAAGTACCCTGTTAAACAAACAATATAATATGGCCAGCGCTAGTGCACGATATTAATTAAATCAGGTTACATTTAACGCTCAATTGACGAAATGTAGCACATTCATTCTGAAAGCCTGTGTAATCAATTAGCAGACTCGATTAAATTAGGAATGAGGGGGGAAAACATCCTGTTAATTATTTGACCTTTCATCTGCTCACTGGTGTGGCATTGATATGCCGCATTAAAACACTTGGGAGTTTTATCCAGTCTGCTGATAATGCTGGCAGGCAAATCCAAACTAAACGGGCCACTATTGCACAATTGGCTTTTCGTTCTATCGCTATCCCACCAGGTGCCGATCCATTTAGAATTACATATTAATTACAATAGTAATAGCAATGCCGTGTTATTTTTCAGATAATAAAAGGGAACCCGACATACCAAGACAGGCAAAGTTGAGGGATTGATGTCGGTTGCAGGTCTCAGGTAAACCAGGGTCAGAGCAGAAACAGTCTTCTCCTCCGCTGCATTCATCCTCCGAAGACACAGAGAGGGTGCGTTTCCTGGGCTGCGGTGGCTTGCAGCTCTCCTTGCCTGTAGATCGTGCACTTTCGGACGGTGTACCCAATATTGACTGAATGGTAAAGCTAGAAATTGGGGCGGGCGAACATTTGCTTCCGCTGTCCTCGGAGTTACTCATTCTCGTCTCATAACATAACAAAGTTTTATCGATTAAAAAAACTACAAAGTCCTATTTTATAATACAGTAACAGTTACGCGTAAACTACCCTCGTTGAAAATGGGTCTCTTTCGACAAAATAGTTTGATAAGTCTTTCTCCAGAGGTGGAAGTATTATTTTAGTTGGTTTTCGTTGAGCTCAGGAGTGCACAAATGCATCGCTCTCCACATCCACGCGCTGTGCACTAAAGGCGGCTGGAGCGTGCCCTCATTTGCATGTAGGTAAGCCTCGCGCGAACCAATCCCGTGCTCAATGTAAACCCGGGATTTTTAAATACTCCTCAACAAGTTCACCCGCGGCTTGAGAAGGGGCGTTATGGTAAAGAAAACAAGTGTTCCTTTCTACAGATAACTTTATTATGGTATGCTATTGGAGGTCATGCTAACGTTATAAGGATTGTCCAGAATCAGGTGAAACCTCAGGTATCTATTAGTCTATATTGTTACGTTGCTGATTGAGGCACTACAAAATAATACACGACTTCAGTTGTTTTCGGAATAATTTGTGTGGGTTTTATTTTTAGATATATTTTATTATTATGGCATGAAAAAAAAACAAAAAAAACGATATAGGACCAGAGCTAAAACAAAAAAGGGACAATATGTATGTGTGTGTGTGTGTGTGATTAAGGATTTACACATAATTCTTAATATGATGATCCGTTTATAACTGATGTTTTTATTATTATATGCATAGTAGCCTAATAGGCTACAAACATTTGTCACGATATCATACTCAAACACTGTAATGTAGCCTAACACTTTCTGAATTCAACCTGCAGGCTAAGCATAATGAAATCTAAATCTTAATGCATAGGCTACATTCATAAGGCTACATACTGTACATTCAAAAGATACATTAGTAAACCCATAGCAAGGCAGTGTTGTAAATATAACTGTAACCAATTTGCTTAAAAATAATAAACTACTCGTCCCATGTCCATTGTCTGTATATAGTATTAATTTGATCATTATCTACCGGATAATCTGCTGCCTTGGTGCCAGCGGAGCTGGACCATGCTAATTGATTGACTAATTGATTGGAGGGTCGCTGTACAGCCCACCCCTCGACTCGTGTCTCCAGGGCAGCTACTTGGCGCGGTTCTACCACATTAGCTCCAGTTAGCACTCTCCAAAGATCTGCGACACTTAACAAATGATCTGCCTTAATCATAGTGTCAGAGGATGAACCTCTGGTGGACCTTAAGGAATAGGCGATGGCGACCCCGACCCTTTGCGTCTGGGATCTGTGTGTAGCCTATCGGTCACAAAGCAAAGGTTTTGTTTAGTTGTAAGAAAATGTCATTATTTATGGCTGATAGCAGCTAAGTGCAGGGAACCTTACCGATGACAGAAAGAGATGATGATGACGATGATGATGATAATATGAAAATCACTGGCCTCTTCAAAATCACTGAGCTGTTGTAATGTCGTCGCGTGGTAGCAGATGTTTGAAGAGATGCGTGTTTACTCCGGTTAATATATGAGACCTACCATGCCTTGATGTATGGTAGTAAGTCTAGCCTACATATAGGGCGTGAAATTTACAATGACAGTTGAATGGATTGACTTTATGTGGTTCGTCTTTCAAACAAATCCACATGTCATCAGTGACAATGACTGTCTTTAAAAGTAGTAGGCTCCACTTAGACTATAGGCTACAAGATAAACTCGTCTCATGGTGCAGATAGTCAAAAGATAAAAGAGACTGTTCTTAAAATAAATGTTCAAACAGACATCGTCGTATGACTCGTTTCTTGTAGGCTACTAAACCTCCAATGCAACTAAAGAATGCTGTTTGGGTTATCTAACGCCTCCCGTTCACAAGAAAGGGCGCAATATGTTTCTTGTCAATATTTCGCAACTCTGATGGACACCGAATCTCTGTATCAATTTAGCCTATACTTTGCTTGTACAGAAAACACTTTGAAATCCAACAGAATAAGGCCTCTGTTCGTGCTCTATCACAATGATAGCTCCTGTATGGCAGCTGTGGGCCTATAGTAATAACGGAACAAGAAACAAGACCTTTACCCAGGCAAAAAAGCTTTCTGTTAGAAAGACAGATGAAGTCATGAGCGGCTTTGATCTGGGAATCAAGCCTCGATAAATATTAAACAAAAGGCCCTTTACACGTGTGTATTATGATATATGGCTTGTCCAACTTTAAAATAAGGAAATTACCAGAGAAAATGATATCAATAAATTTTGTAAGTATAAACGTTGATTATGTTTCGATTTTCATTCAAGAATGTGAGGCCGGTCTTTTATTTTTCTCACATGTTTGGGGGGGCGGAGGGGAGGGAGGTAGGAGGTGGGAGGCACAAGCCCTGGAGGTGTACAATTTATGTAATCTGTGGCTGGGAAATGAATTGGGTAATTTATTGGAAAACAGAAAGTCAAGAAGATTGGATCAGTATAGCCTATCTAAGGGCTCCTATCCATCAAGTTCCAATTAACAACCTAACCATTGAGCTTTAATGGGTTTCCAATCTACTGCTCTGATAGACTCATCAATTCCTCAGGGAGAAATTAAGGGAATCGACCGCCCCTCGGCGTTGCGGTGTCATTCCTCTCCGCAACTATATGTCAAATTAAAAACACAATTAAAATTTAAACTGTTTCAATCAGAGCCTGCCCCGCAACCTATGTTTCACTTAATAGAACTTTGATGAAAATCTGATGCTCGCGTTCAATCACCAAAGCAAATGGGATATAGGTGGTGTAAAAGGAAGATTTTCCTTCCCTGAAAAACATTGCCAAAGTGCGGTTGGTTAAAACCACTTCTCTTCAAGCGCACTACTCAGTACCTTTCAATACGGGTCGATGATACATTATTACACCGGATTTCCCCCAATGCATTTCCTTTAATCTAGCAGGGTAAGTAGTCCTAACTACCGTGCAGAGGAGATGATGGACATTAACATATATGTTGATCGCCTGACAGTGAAGCAGCGCGACAAAAGTAAGACTGATAGTCATATCCATGTTGCATCTTTGCATGTATCTGTGTGTTATAACTATGTAGTATGTCTGCCCTTAAAAGTCCGAACGGTCTGCCCTTTAATGCCCGAAAAAGTCTTAAATAAACTAATGCCACTTTACAAAATGAATTCACATTTGGGCCACCCCTATGACAAAACAAAACCATTCCACACATACACGCACTTGTACGCAGACATTGGCGCACTCGCCCACAGATGGCATAAACATACAAACAGATACACCCTAGCGCGCACACGCGCGTGAACGCGTAAAGGGAAACGGCAGTGGCAGGGTTAAAAAATGACTTAAGCTGTTGGCCACTTGAACCACATGTATCTGGCACTATAATATATGATGTGCTCTGCTTAAAATCAGCCACTCAACTTTCCATTTTAATGTAATACACAGAGCAGCCTGGGGTCACATTCAATCCCCCCTCTCTCCGATTCCAGTCCTCTCCCGCTGCTCCTTTACATAAAGATGTCGTACAAATGGAAATTATCGAGTGGTAATTTTTTCAATTTATGCGCGCGAATCAAGGTCATCAGTGGACCCAGTTAAAAAAAAAGCCCATGAACAATGCCCTTGATTTGAAACAATATTTTACAGACGTTTTCCGATCGATACTCGCTGGGGAATAATGCTTCACCAATCTATTAATTCTCCATAATGGGCCCACGTTGAGCTTGCATGATATCATACGTCAATACATGAGTAGTTATTACCAGTGCTTATTTGAATGTGCCCTTTGTTGAGTACCCATTGCAGAATAGTACAACATAAGAGTAACGAGTTCAACTCCAAGATGATGTGTGTGTGTGTGTGTGTGTGTGTGTGTGTGTGTGTGTGTGTGTGTGTGTGTGTGTGTCCGCGCGCGCGCGCGTTTGTAAAGTTTTCTTCGCGTCTTTCTGTGGGGGGGGGGGGGGGGGGGTTCTCTTGTAAACTGAATAAGAATATGTTGTATATGTTTGAAGTAGGCTATGTGCATTTAAATAAGGATGGGGTAAATATGTAAGTGAGAAATACACATTTTCAATATTATTAGTCAACTTTCTTCACTTTACTTTATCTGCACCACTTAAACTCAAAACTCAGTTATATTTCTGCAAAAGCCCACAAACAACCAACGTGTCATAAATGATATATAGGCTATATATATATATATATAAGGTTAAATATAAGATAAAAAATAAGATCATAATTTTGAGAATGGTTTAAACGTTTGATACAGAAAAAGTGTGGTTCACACATTCTGGATAGGGGATTAGCCTGCTATCACACATGGTACACTATCAGTTGGCCTACTGTCTAAATGTAATATTTCAAAATATTAAAGCGGCACTGTTGATTAATTCCTTGTATGAGAGTGGTCCAATTTAACAATAATCCCATAATTTATGGCAGTGTCCTATTGTCACGTTATATTGGTGTAACTATATGCTAATAACATGCGCTCACACCGGCGCATACTCAAAGCAGAGAGAGAGAGAGAGAGAGAGAGAGGATTTTAAATGGGCCTACATAATGTAATTTCCCCTCTTTCACTCTATCATGTGTAATTCCTGCCAGATCGTGGTAATTATACCACCTAATTGACTGTGCCATTTTGTATGTAAAACAATGTTTTATAAAGAGCTTAACAGGTTGCGCATAAAGATGCACCTGCTCGGGCGCTTTGTACTCTTGACCAGAGGGTCCTCAGAAAACCATAGAAGCCTAGCACAAATACTTGAATATTTAGGGTAGACGTCAACAAAAATCTACAATTTACCTGGACGAGCGTAAAGATAAACCGACAAACTACTCTAACATAAAATGAATAGATCTAAAACGAATAAAATGCCTTAACGGATGCTGGAGTAGAAAACACGGTCTGTGATTTCTAACAGTTATTTGTCATTTTGTCTTGTCCAACATCCACCTATATGTGGACTAAAATGAAATCGACAGACCTAACTATTTTGCCGGCGGATGGTGAGCTTTTCTGACTTAAAATATTCATAATCGATTATCGATCCGTTGTAGTCTGTCTATCGTGAGCAGTATCTGAAGAAGACATTTCACAATTTGTTCGCTAATTCACTGTGTTCAAACAAATGAAGGCTTCCAGGTCATTTGAACAAGCATGAGTCCATGTCTGCTCGCTTTCAAAGTATTGCGAACTTCGGTCTTTTGTGAAAATTCACCATACTATCACACCACGTAACATAGAAGGAATACCCTCAATTTATTTCACAACATATTTCAGCAATACAATATCAAAAAGTTATCTCTTCCTGTACAAAGGGCTATTGCCCTTATAAGGATTAAATATTTTATATACAAATGTACAAACACGTGTTCACTGAAACCATAAATTGAATAACACCAATTCACATTTGCTAGTGTAGAGTCCAGTTGTTGGCAGAACGATAGCCTATTTACCCCATTTAGGCAGAACATGTATACACAAGAAGAAAATGATTGTCCCACTGATTAAAACCGTGTGTCAAGAGATGTCGGTCCCTCTTGAGGTGATCATAACTATAAGAACTTAGTTTACTTCCGAGTCTAAATAAAATTATGACGGGAAAGTAAGAGACTAAATTAAAGATATAATAACACAATAAGTATTGATGTTCCAAAGGCTACAGTGCTTATTAGATTGCAAATGAATCAGTGTAAAAATGTGATAGGCTTCCAAGTGTGAAATCAGATTCACAACACCTTTTAGTCTAAAAAACGCACGAGGCAGCTTGGTAATAGGAGTCTCCAAAAACCCTGAACATAATTTCCTGTAAAATAAAATAGAATCAACTCAAGGCCTCGTTGACATCCAGTGCCACTATGCCTTAATAGTGAGAAATTATGTCAACCGGTAAGAAATAACGGCAATCAAATAATAATAATAATAATAATAATAATAATAATAATAATAATAATAATAATAATAATAATATGTGTTTAAATTAAAACACACTTCTCAGCATTGGAAATCCCCTCTTGCCTATATCATGCTTGTTTTATCTGAATTACAAAAATAGGTTGTTATTATGGTTGTCGTATGGCGTTCTGTGTTCTTGTTATGTCATGTAATAAAAAAGTAATAATTAAAATGAAATGGATTATGGATCAAACCGGTCTAAGCAGCGGAACGGATGTAACGACTGGGTGTGAATAATATACAGGGTGAGGAAACGTTAGGAGCGGTTGGCTGACAGGGACAGACCCCGGGGCGCCGCCACTCTCTGCGGCCGAGTTCTCGTGGTAGAGAATGGGTACTCGCACAATCCTTTGAGCCGCCGCATGGCTCAGATTGGCCGCCTCCAGCTCTGCGGCCAGCTGTCTCTTCCACTTGTTCCTCCGGTTCTGGAACCAGATCTTCACCTGTGTCTCCGTGAGGTGCAGAGAGGCAGCCAGACCGGCCCTCTCCGAGCTGCTCAGGTAGCGTTTCATGTCGAAGGTGGACTCGAGCTGGAACACCTGACTCCGGGAAAACACAGTCCGCGTCTTCTTCTTCCTACAGGGCTTCTTGTCAGTGCCGTCCTCGCTTCTCTTCCACTCGTCTGCGCCACCCTCCTTCTTCGTGTCATCGGTGTCGCTTTCCTCCAGCACTATCTCGTCTGCGCTTTTATTGTCGTCTTCGTCATCTTTGGTGTCTGGCTCGGTCTTGAGCACCAGGTCTGGAGAATCCCGATCGGTGCCAGCAGACGTTGGAGAGGAGTCCCTTACGCTGGCTTTTTCTGCGGCTGTAAAAAAAGAAAAACACAACATATGCTTAATAAATGCTAAAGTCCAACATAATCAAAATGTATTTGCATTATATTGTATTCAATCCTCCTTCAGGTTTTAAAGCTATGTTGTTGAAAAGTTCGCCTAACTCTCAAACTCAAACTCAAACTCTCTCTCTCTCTCTCTCTCACACACACACACACACACACACACACACGCAGACACGCGCGCGCGCGCGCGCGAACACGCACACACACACACACACACACACACACACACACACACACACACGCACTGTTATTACTTTACTTTTACCACTCACTTGATGAATTTACTTTCGGGGTCAATTTAAAACAGCGCATTACTACCCCGACGATTAAAGAGTCATAGAGCATGCCAGGCCTATTTGGAATAAAGTAGCCTAGTCCATACATATTTCTGAAAGTCATACAACACATTTTCCATTAGTGACCTATAAGAGAAACACGCACAAACAGATGTATTGTAATACATAAATGGTTTACATACCCTCTACAGTTCTTTGGAGATGCGAGGAAGGACTAATCGTGTAAGGATACCACCAAGCCGATGCACGCTCGAGATATGCAGGTAGTGCGAACCTCTGTGTGGGGAAATCGAAGCGTGGAAAGTGAAGGTCTCCGACCTGCGAGAATGAAAAACCGCCCTCCAGTCCGACTTTCGATGGTGCGAGCATGGGCTTTGGTTTGGATGGCTTGCTGTCACAGTTCAGCAGGTTTTTGATGAAAAACGGAGAGTCTTTGGCCGGCGCACACGTCTCTGGCGTAGTCTCAGGCATGACAGCGTAGGCTAGGCTTGTATCTCTAACGCCTTCGACCACGAAAAAAACGGGTTAAAACTTCCTCTGCAGGCTGTACCAACAAGACAATTGTATTTCGCTGAAAGTCCTTCAATGATTTGTTGTTGGATTTCAAAAGTCAGTGCTCTGCCGGTGAAAAGGCAGTCAGCAATAGCGATCAAATAAAGAAAAATAGTAGAAAAACAAAAGTAAGATTAATCTTGCATCTTGCAGATCTTGAAAGAGATCCTCGATTGAAATGGAGCTCTGCTCGCTGCGTCAAGCTGGCGCCGGATGCTAATGATGAAATAAAAATGTCATCCAAGTTAAACGCGGAAAGTATACGGCGATTGGGCACGTACAATGGCAAATAGGATTAAGGAAGAGATGGGAAGTACAGAGGGAGAGAGAGGGGGAGCGAGTGAGTGAGTGAGAGCTAGGGACAGTGAATAGGATAAGAGCGAAATGTACCCTCCCAGACTTTGCGCTTTTTGCGCGTTGGCTGGAGGCTGGAGGCACTCCCGTGTTATTGGGTTTATATAGCCCAATTAGGTGGCAAATGAGGACAGACCATTAGTACAAAGGGATATGGCTTTGGCATGATCGTTGCTTACCTCATAATAGGAAATAGCTGGCTTAAAGTTAGTGCCCGAAAGTAAAACTTATCAAATGGCATTGCTTTGGCTGTTAAGATTTCCAAGTTAACTTTGAACAAGTGTACGCTATTTCTACCCGACAGCACTGTTGGAGAAAACCCACAACGAGATAATGCTGCACCAACAGGCAACATTTTTAATGAGATCATCAAGATCAACTGAATAGACAGAAATATAATCTAAGGTGCATGGAATTGTGATCATAAAAGCGGGAAAGTTTATTTTTGAAACCAAGGTAATGTGTAGCCTGTTGCAGGGGTACGCCGCCAAACGCAAGGACTAACCGTGTAGCCATGGCATTAATTCCTAGTATTTACCCACGATGCAATCATATTTTATAAGCTTTAGCATTATTATACTTCTCCATTATTATACTTATTCATAAGAACAGCCAATGATGTGCAATATGAAAAAAATGCGTATGGATAAAATGTTTTTAACCATCATAAACGTTTCTAGCTTACTATCGGTTATCAGCCATACGCCACCATTGAATCGGTGACACGTATGCAAACTTATACGTGTTCAAAGTAGCCTAGACCTTACATCAAATCATTAGTTTTTTCAAGCATACGATCTCTCTCTCTCTCTCTCTCTCTCTCTCTCTCTCTCTCTCTGTTATATACAGCCTGATGCCTCTTGGTGGCATTATATTAGTATGAAAGAGAAATCATTTCAACCTTTGAATAGATAGGGTAGGCTATTTAAAATTAAAAGACCAACTAGGAATGGTGCTTCGTTATCCGCAGAATGGAGACGGGGATGAAGATGGAAATTTAAATATCCTAAAACAGATAATAAAATCATATCAATAACATGCATGTCAAATAGACTTTTGCATTTGGTTGAGACTGTAGCCTATCGGAGTTATATGAAAAAAAATGCTATAGCCTATATCGATGACAAATGTAAATTTAAGCCACAGAAAAAAGGGCACAATACCTGCCATAGCGATAGGTTATCATGTAAACAGTGACGTCAATGAAGTTGACGAGACCAAGTCAAAGTCGCAATTTCGTGATTAGCCTATTGATAAGCGTTATGATACTAAGGGACATTTTTCGATTATTGGTAAGCAAGTATTTCCACATCCTCAGGTGTGTGTGTATGTGTGTGTGTGTGTGTGTGTGTGTGTGTGTGTGTGTGTGTGTGTGTGTGTGTGTGTGTGTGTGTGTGTGTGTGTGTGTGTGTCTGTGTGTGTGTCTTTGTGTCTCTGTGTGTGTGTGTGTGTGTGTGTGTGTGTGTGTGTGTGTGTGTGTGTGTGTGTGTGTGTGTGTGTGTGTCTGTGTGTGTGTGTGTGTGTGTGTGTGTTAATTCAATTTAGGAGGTTAATATACAAAGCTGATGTCTGGAAGTCTACTGACCATGATGATGGAGTCCGACTAGTCGCTGCCGACCTCAAACGCATTGAGTATAGCACTGGCCTATAGGCCACATAAGAAGCTAGTGTCCTCTATGGGCGATGACAAATAACTGCAAGGGAGTGCTGCCAAATCAAGATACTGAGCCTGATTAAACCCACACGCAGTTAGTAGTAGTCTGTGATGACAGCATTTCTTCTATGGCCTGGCCTCATTGCCTTTTATTACTGGATTTTTATCTGTTTAACTAAATGACATAGACCTAGGAATATTTTTGCGTAACTCACACATACACAAATGTGATTAGCGCCTGAAGACCATTGAGCTTTTTTGTTGATATTAGTAGGAGCATCCACTTTGCCTATATTTCTTTTGTATAATTTCTGACTCATAGAAGACAGTTTGTCCGAATTTGGCCTCTTATTGCTCTTCGTAATTCTAAAATTTTAATGTATGCTATTTACTTCAGCTATTTACTTAAAGCTATACATTTTGGAATTTGCGCACATTAATCCACCATCATGCATGATATAAAGTTACACCTGCAGTTTCCAGAATTGTATGTGTCCCAATATAAGTTTCTAGCGCGCAGCCAGATAAAGTGCTTTCCCCCCATTTAGCCTACATGCGTAATGAAGTCTGGTTCATTAAGGCCATAGTTGAGATCTCCTTTAACTATGAGGTAATTACCTCTCCAGTTACCCATAGGCCTACATCGGGTGTCCGATAAGAATGGACTGACACATGGCACTGTCGAGGTGTCTTGTCACCATCAGGTAGACACGCCCATTTGTGCTAATCCACGGATTTAATTGTCATGTCTTGTTTTGGTTTCAAGTAATCGTCAAGTGTCATAAAATATGGCCTGCAATAGACAATTTCTGATTATTTTGGAGGTAGTTTTGACCCCGTGTTTGTTGCCATGTTCTGTGTGACGCGTAGACTTCAGTGCGTACTATTGTTGCATAGCTTTTTAAGGAGAGTTAAGGGAATGTGTTGAGATTATTTTAAATCCTGCGAATCTGAACTATAAATTCTGTCATGATAGTAATCGTGACTACTTTTAGTAGCCTATACGATAGGCCTATATCAGTAGAATTAGTATACAAAATCATTATTCTTTTTTGTGGTAATTGAGGAGTCTCAGATGTTAATAATTAAAATCCAGTTCCCCAGCGCCATCATGTGTTAGGATGGATTACTTTATGTGGGAACATACTGACAGGTAACACACCAATGATTAGCCTGCTATGTTGTGGGCGTGTATGTTCAGTTAATATTATTAGCCCACTTGGCAAATGCTAATTCCTTTTATTCAAAATTACCAATTAAGGTTAAGGTCATATGAGTAGGTTTTAGGCTACGTCTTCGAAACTTGTATACGGACAATACAGCTTATTAAGATAGCAGTAGACCCATAGGCTACACTTTTAGAACTGAAACACATGGAGGGTTGTCGTTGTCGAACGTACAAAAAACATTTGTTTGGAAAATCACAGGCTTCTCACAAATAATCAACAGAATATGTCTACGTTTAACTAATTGGGGAAGAGCATTTTTAAACACGTGTAGGCTACATAGTACCGTTGTTGAAGTTTGCCTCTGTATGTTCTTACTTGCACCAATTTGGCGGGAGGTAATGTAGGCCTGCCCTGACTTTATATTATTTATATCCAAGTACGGAGTTATTGATTATTTCACCAAGAAAATGACGAATGGCATTGCCGAATGACACGGTCAGCAGGTTCTATTAAAGAAATGATAGTATTTCTCATGGTTTGTTAAAAGGTCCAGTTTAGATACTTTATAGGTTTACATCCATCACCTTCTAACGACCGGCGAGATGAAAAACGCGCACCTCACTGACAATAGCTGGATGCCGCTAACTCGGGGGTGTAATTGCTCTCGTATTATATATAGATTTTTGTTTTGATATCTTGTGAGTTTCTTTCTACTGCCTGATATTGTGATAAAAGACATGAATTAAATTCAGAGAGCTTCCAGAAGAGAAAAATGAGAGAGGCTTTGAGAGGGAGCCAAGCCATGGGTGAATAAAGATGGTGGATAGACCACTTAAAGCTGTGATGTGATATTATATCATCAGTATGCAACTAAAAAAATACATTTGTACCAGAAAGCTCTGATATCTGAAAAGATAGTTATGAATTTGCTCTGCTATTGTAGGCTAATGGCCGTCACCAATGGGGCCTATACTTATTTTAAATATATTTTTTAGCTGCATTACAACTGGATGCTACAGAATATATGTGCAGAACCACTGTCCAACAAGGAAAATATTTTTAAGAAAAATGTGGTATCTTTGCTAATGGTCAAGAGGAAAATGGACACACAAGAAACCGCCTGTCAAAGCATGATCTTCTTTCTTTTCTTCTGACAGCATTGAGTGCATTAATGCCCTAGACCGTTTGAATGAAACCATAAAGGTGGTTGAAGGTCAGGGCGATGGGCTGACCGTAAGGTTGGACTATTGGATTTAAGCGTGGCATTTAACTTGTAAAGGAGTGGCACTGCCCCGCTGCTGACCTGGCCGTCACTTAATTGGAATTGTATGGGTATTGATTGGCCCGTGGACACGCTGGACAGTCTGAGTTACAGCGTGATTAGCAAAGGTATCTGCTGAGGCCTTTTACTGGCCCATCCCAAGGCCTCTAGGATGAGTGAGTCTCAAGGCCTCAGTGTCATGGGTGATGGGAAGTCCAGCTCAGCAGGTGTCCACTGTCCACCCCCCAGTGGGATGGCGGTTGGTGGAACAAGTTGGTGGCCAGGTATTTGAGATGATATGCAATGGAGAATGCTGCAGATTTTCCATGGCATAACTATAGATAGATTGTATTCGTGTTTACATAGGGAATTAGGAAACTCACTTGATATACCCAGGAGCAAGTTGAAATGCAGACAGTTACATTTTAGTTGTCAAAATGACACCACACAGTGAATGGAATATTCAGACATATATCATAATATACCATACATATAGTGGACTACCATACTGAACATATATAGTGGACATAGTGGGCTGGTTTCCCTAAAGCCTCTAAGACTAAAAGCACTTTTTAGCACTTTTTTAGTCTGAATAGGACTGAAACAGTATGTCATGTACGAGGAATTGGCCCTGTGTGGTTACAGCATAAAACATAGTCACATAGAAGTTACACTTTTTAATCCTTGTTATTATGTCAGATGCGGACTCTGAAATTCAACTATCTGATGCTTTAGTTCATACTGTAGGTAAATAAGAAGAGTGTGAGATGATTGTCTAATTAAGGAAAGGTTTGGTTTGAGAGACTGAGAATGTTAGAGATGCCAAGGCACAAACAAAGAAAAGTACAACTTAGAAAATTAGCACATATGGACTATTTCATTATAAACACACACACACACACACACACACACACACACACACACACTCTGCACCCCTATGCCGCCCACATCAAAGTTTAAGTACAGCAACCTTTCTGTTGAGGTCTGTGTCAGTGGGGCTCAGCAGGGCTCAACATTTGTCAGTGGTCAATTCACAGACATCCACACCTAATGCATAGAGATGTGAAACCATGCATAGACGCACACACACACACACACACACACACACACACACACACACACACACACACACACACACACACACATACCCATGCCCAGACTTACAGTATATAGTCATTCATATGCACAGCATGCATTTAAAGTAGTGACATCTCATGCAGCACTTCCACATGCTCTCTCACCGCGGCCTGCTGTGGCGACGCATGTCACGGCCACCTGGTCTTACCTGTACCCAACACATTCTCTCTCTCTCTCTCTCTCTCTCTCTCTCTCTCTCTCTCTCTCTCTCTCTCTCGGCGTGTGTATGTCATTACGACGGCGTAATCCGGTCGGGGCTACACCGGCCTTCTTATCAGTGTCAGTGCTGAGATATAGATATGGGCTGGGTTACAAATGGCCCAAATGCACAGGCGGCAGAGCAGCCCATCAATAAAGCAATTTCTGGTGTCATAACAGCGGCGCTTTTCCTAAAGCCAACCTTTCAAAAACTTTTCCCTCTGCAAATCGCCGCAGCCCCACCATTAGACTCCTGCCTTGTGGATTTAATGGATTCCGTACAAATAATATTCCACCGTAATGGAAAAGGTTGAAGTCACTGAAGACAGATGAAGTCATAAACACGTATAATTGAGAATCAAAGACCGATAAATTTTAAACTGCTATCCATTCTCTCTTTTTTAGATGATGATCTATGTGGCACGGGCATCTAGAAAATGGAAGAGATTATGGCTGGAAATTATAACAATAAATTTTCTAAACATACACCTTGATTATGCTTCGATTTTTGGATGTGGCGGGGTGGGGTGGGGTGTGGGGGGGTAGTGGTATGGCCAGGATCGCTGAAAGCTTGCAGGCTAAATGGCGCCATAAAATAGGTTCTGTGCTCTTTCGCCTGGGGAGCGAAGGCATGCCTGGAGGTGTCATTTTCTCCCTCTAAATGGGGGGAAATGAATTGTGTAATTTATTGCAAACTGCAGCACAGTGAGATTAGATCAGCATATCCCATCAAAGGAACAACAATCAATCAGCCTCCAGTTAACAGCTTGAAACACATAAACCAGGGCACCTAATGGCTTTCCAATTTAGCAGATTGATAGACTTATCCGCTCCCGAGGGATGAATTAAGAAAATCGGGTACTTTCACACTTTCTTTTGACAGCACCCCTCTCTACAAAAAGGAAAAAAAGGAAAAACCTCTTCCCTTCTTCCCTCCCTTGGACTTTAAATAGTGAACCAGGAGTGTGTGTGCCTGGTGAATACCTCTGAGGAGAAAAAAAAAACAGAGTGGGGGAGAGAGAGAGAGAGGGAGCCCAGCTGAGTATTTGTTATTCAGATGAGCGGGGAAGCGTGTCCGATGTGTGGAAGGATCTCATTTTAATGAGCTGATTATCACAGGTCATTTGGAACTGTAAAATCAGACGGCCATTCACAAGCTCTGTGTAAAGACATATAAATGTGACCCTGGTGGCCTACTCAACTGAGTGGAAGAGAAAGGGCTGCGTAGCACTCACAGTGCTGAAGATTTATGAAAGAGACGAGATTCACTTCACATATAGGAGGAGAAACATACAATAAAATAACAAACATAAACAAACAACAAATAACAAAAAAAAAAAAAAATTTTGATGCTTGTAATTTTGACAAAGGAGTAAAATGCTTTAAATATTTCTGCTGATAAGGACTGTGAGTGGAAAAGCACGTTATGTGAAAAGATAAATGCAAAATAAACACCTTTTCTTATAGTGACACACCTGAAGGACTCAGACTCTCTAGCACAGCAACTTAGTTTGGGGAGCAAAGCCAGAGTATCATGTTATAAATTGAACTCTGGACATTAGCAGCATATACAATTCCTATCAGCAGGTCCCTTGAGCTAATTTATCTCTCTGTATTGTTACATTATTAAGGAGCTGTTTGTGTCCTGGGGAGAATGAGAAAGTGTTATTTTAGACTGCCGTGATGGCAGAGAAAGAGCCAAGAAGAAGGCAGAGACCGATAGAGAGGCAGAGTGACTCAGTACGAGAGGGCGAGACAGTGGATGAGCCCAAACTAAACTTACCTGGAGTGTTTCAAGTGGTGCAGACCGACCCTCACCCTGCACTTAGAGGCGTCTCCTTCTACTCATCCCACTGTGTTGTGGGTGGTACACGTTTCTCACTGTGACACTGTGCTCCGAAACTTCTGCCATCACACTTGGGTTTGCGCGATTGACTCCCAGATTTGTCATGGCAGGTATCTGTATACAGGTAGAAAAGAGAGACAAGACAAATGTGACCAGATTACTACACTTTAGGATCAAAGGTCACAGAGGTAAATCCAGGCAAATCAGAAAACAGACCCAGCCGGCTAGTTAGCTACACTGTACTGTGCCTAATAATTTAGTAGGGTGAGCTAATTGCGCAGGGAATTCAACAGTTGCAAAGCTGCACCGTAGCTCAGGTACCTGGATGTCCAATTAATTAGTGACAGTGACATTCAATCAGAGGCCACAATTTCAAATGGAAACAACGCTTGTTTGTGCCATGATTTGAGGACACGTTTTTTGGCACCCCTCTAGTCCTCCATTCTGCTCCCTGTTTTCCAACGCCAAATACTTTCATCTCTCCACCTTGCCAGCAGCATTAACCTGGCCGCTGATTACAGAGCGTTAAGCTTTTGGTCTGCGTCCCAAGGCCATTAAAAATCAGTTGCTATCGCAGGGAAAGGGAGCTCCCTGGGCCCTGGGTGGATCAGCGGGTTCTGATGCTGATGCTGAAGCGGAGCCGATGCGGGCTGAAGCGGAGGCTCCGCGGGCTTCTCCTGTGGCTGCGCGTCTGTCAGGGCAGGAAACCCGAGTGGAAACACAAACAGAAGACGCGGCACGGCTCTATCTGCAGCCGCTCGGCTTCTGTTACACTTCAACCCAGCGCCTGAATGGCTCATGTCGGACCACCGGGCTGCCTTATCACCCCGCCAGCGGATCAGAGCAACACTTCCCCAGCTCTCCAGGGACAGCTATGACTATCTTAAAAGAGCAAAGCGTCAATCACTTACTTTTAACCAGTCAATTAAGTGCTGAGGTACACTGAGAGGAGGTAAACCAGAACAAAAAAACAGAACTAAAAAAGCTAGTTAAAAAAGCATTGAAAGATAGCTATAGAGAGAGGGACAGAAAGGTGAGTGTGTGTGTGTGTGTGTGTGTGCCTGTGTGTGTGTGTGCACGGTGCAGGGTTAACCAGCTTTAAAACTTTGCTACTTTTAAAAAAGAACATCTGCAGGTAAATAAAGCATGTTTCCCTTCAGTGAGGAAAAAAATAGCGCTTTCAATTTCTTGAAAGCACCGGCATGATTTAATTCACCATGTAGCCTCCTTACAAAAGAAGGGCAGATCTACTAGGTGTCTTATTTGCAAGTCAGTCCTCAGGGCAGGCCTTGAATGAATTGTCAGCCATTTTTCTCAGCCATAAATAAAGGACCAAGCTCAGATGGACCCCAGATCAACAGAATACAAATCCAGACTTTTGCGGTTTATATCTTTCCTTCAAATGCCAGCAGGGGAGCACAATTAACAGCCTGGAGAGACATACATTACTCCTTCAGACAAGCTGGAGATGCAAAATATGGTATATACGTATCAGAATGGCGATCAGGATGGGTATATATTCTACATAAGATGGTATGTAGTGATCAAAATGGGTTTTGCACTTTATTTTTTAACTTTTTACTCATACCAGCCTCCATTTTGCAGTAGGCCCAGGCAGATCATCCCGGCAGGTTCATTATGCAGTTCAGAGTACAGGCCAAGCATGTGGTTTTGAATGAGCGTGTGGCATGTAGGCACATTGGTGCAGGGCCATATGTGAGGCCTTGGGCCATTGAAGTAAAACAAACAAATCAACATGTATATAGGTTTAATAAAGGGGAGTCCAGTATTTAGTCTCCCAGGAGTCGGTGGAGGGAAGCCATACATCTTACCACTTATCCGCTTTCTGTCGTGGGCAGCCGCTCTACCTCTCCCTCTCTCCCTCGCCATCTGTTTGCAGAGAAGGTGTGCTATTCAGGATCTGTCCATTACGCTCAGACGCAAAGAAGCATTGATTATTTGTAAAAACATAAGTGCAAATCAAATCAACGTTGCTCAAACAGATGAGTGGCCCCCCTCGTATCTGCACACACGTGAGAATTGAGACAATTATTAACCGATTGACTTTGTGATGGTTACATTCTTTTTCTAGCTGTCTATTTTTGTGCTCTTTTTTTTGCTTTCCCCTTTGCAAAGACCTTGACTGAATTGTCATTCCCTTATGGCCATTTCCTTCTCTCTCTCTTTCCCTTCCTCCCTCTTTCTTTCTCTCCTTCCCTCTCTTTCTCTGCCCTACACTGTGCCATAAAGGAATTTATTCCCAGACTCCAGATGAAACCTTTCCCTCAGCCTCTTATATATTTTGCTTTCTATTTCACTTTAATAGCGAAAAAATTGGTTACATATTCTTTTACAGCCCTCCAATGCCATTATGGCGCCTGTTGTCATTCGATTATTTATGGAAAACTATTTCATGCTTACTTACATTTGCTACTTATTTTCCCCGCGCGGCCTACAGCACATTCAACCCATTCCAGAAAGCCTTAAAGCCAATTCTTTACCAGTCTACGGGTCGGCCCTTCACCCCCTGCCCGGGATTGAAATGCCACAGGAGGGGAACAGAGGTTGGGCAGGGGCTAGGTGTGGGTGAGGTAAAAGGAGGGGGATAGAGAATAGATTGGAGAGGGGGGGGGGGGGGGGGGGGTAAAAGGGAAGAATAATAGGAAGAAAATGCACTGAAAGTTAAGAGAATTAAATAAGGGTCCTAAAAAGAAATAAAAAGGTTTCATAGCTCTCATAACTCCATAGCAGAGATGTGGGAGAACCAGGAATACAGAGAAGATGACAAGGAAAGCTATGGGAAATAAGAAGGATGCTAGATAGTCATCTTAAATAATGTGCTTGTGTGTTTGAGCATCAGTTCAGTCCCCCAAAATAGCCTACATTTTCGACACTAACATACAAACAGGGGAAATGGTACTACACACTATAAAGCTGATAAAGGCTATCTAAATACTGAACATATTTTAAGTTAAGTATGGATTTAGGATTTGAATACCAATGATGAAGGATGGTGCGCTGTCCTTCCAGGGTTGCCAAAGCCTCACCTTCCTTAGTCTGCACGCCATCACCATGCTCTCTGCTCCAGTTTGAGCAGGGATGGCTGGTTTGTCACTGTCACAATGGCCAACAAGGGTAAGTAATGACCCCACCCAGTGTGGCTTGACAGCGGGACGCATTTCGCCTTCACATTCCCTCCCCAGCCAGTGAGAGGTCCAGCTGGACACAGCCCCAGATCGATACGGGGGCAGGGGGTCAAAGTTCAGTCATTTCTCCCATTATGGCCCCGACTGCTCGCATCATCTCCTGGCTAACGACGCCTGCAGTACTGGCCTGAGTCATTTGGGTCTCCGAATGTTGCTGTTTTGCTCCTTCTCGCTCTCTTGCCTAAAGGACTGTATATATAGCGGAAAACTTTAATACACAGAATAGTGCTCACAGCTTGTGCTTTTATTCCCTGCCTCTTTTACATTATCCCTGTCTTTGTATGAATACAGCTAACACTTCACGACGCTGATCTATACAAATTTAATAACTCATTTATAACTATCCTATTAATTGCTAGTCAATATATACCAAGTAGCTAATTATATGTTGTATCTCAGTCTGAGGCCCCCTACTAACCTATCCACTCAGCCCGTAGTGGTTTCCTTGTCTGAGTGAGTCATTTTGGAGACCCAGGATATCCTTCTGCTCCTGATTGTGTTGGATCAATAACCAATACATTCAAAGGGCAGCCCTCTCATTAGCTACAATTAATCTGAGACCTCCTACATGTGCTAATCAGTTGTGCTAACCAGCACTCCTCTCCAACGCCTGAAAGTATACTGACACAGACACTATTCATTTGGAGCCCGATATGGACTGGCCACAGGACTAGTTTGCTGTTCATCACTTCAAATGAAAAACCACCACTATCAGGGACCTCAGGCAACAAAGGCTTTTGCATGAGTGCAACCTATAAACATGCAATTTGCCAATTAATTGACACATCAAAAAAATTATGCATGAGAGGCACAAATAAGATAGAGATAGGCTAGTGGAAATATCAAACAATGATACTTACCACGTTACTAGTGGTAGGCCGGAGGGCCAATGGTCTTGTCTAACAATGGTTCATGGGCCACGGTAAAAGCAAAGAAAGCTGGAAGGCAACGACAAAAACACTTATCAGGGGTGGCTGAGGGCCCTGGGGGCTTGGCCCGACATGTTTGGTGCGGCTGCATGTAACCAGCGGGCTGTGAAGAGGCCGAGTGTTTTAAAGATGTGACAGAGGATGCTCTAAATTATTTGACCAGGGACAGCGCTATCCATTAGGCCTGCTCTCTGCGGCCGGTGTGAAACGCTCGTATTGGGGCAACTGTGCGTTCGGAGATATCATTCAAGACGATGAACTACAGCTGCCGTCTGACACGCGAGAAAAATGCCTCCACTTTTCAGGCTGTACAAATGGCGTTTGGCTGCGATAACTCACGAGTGGACACTTCATTTCACGTCGAGAGCGACTGGACCCAGTCACAAGCTATTATACCATCTTCTTTATTAGTGGCCTGTAGTTTTGGTGTTGGGCCCCTCAGATAAATACAGCTAAAATGCCACTTCACTCAGAAATATTGGACCATTCCTCTCGTGCCTGACTGGGTCCAGATGGCAACCTGTTTCAGGTGTTATAAACCTTTTTTTTTTTGAGGACACGTGATCGTCGTGCCAGATATCACTCATCCTGAGAGTGCCATCATATGCAGGCCAATAGAAGTGATCAGTAGCGTTTCCCCCAGGCTTCCAGCCCAGGAATCATAGTCAAGAGAATTGATTACCACTTTATTATTTAAAAATTGCTTGCAGAAAGGAATATTAACTCAGGTGAAAAGGAACAAATGGCTTTGCATATACCCGAGAATGCCACCCATTTATGAGTAATTGTCTCATTCGTCATCGGTGACGTCGTGTTTTATGGATGTAAAGTCCCTCCATCGTTCCAGAGGAAAGAGCCAAGCGGACAGAAGGAGCTCGTCACCTATGAAGTTTGAATCCTTCCTCTGCAGTGGCCTGGTGCGTTGCTACGGTGACGAGGGTGACCATTCAGACTTCATGCCGTGACAGCAGTTTTATCGTGCGTCGCATCATAAAGTCACGCCGTTTGCGGTACGCATCCCCGACACTTTTATTAAACACCTATTCAGTCTGCGTGGGGCTTGAGATCTGTCCAGATAAATCCTCATGAATAGTATAACTGTCTGTCGGAAGACAGTCGTGTCATAGCACACGACGACAGAAACGATGCATGGCAAGTCACGGTAGGAGGTGTAATTTCACCCGTGAAAAATGTCTTCACTCGCGCACGTGTTAATTCATTTGTCCCCAATGTTATATGTTTGCTTTTTGTTGTTTTGTTGTCAACAAAAATGACATAGGCCTACATTTTTTGAGGTCTCAGATGTACAGATCCCAGATTTTTGTGCGTGGTTCTGTCATAGGCTATGAAATTTGCACATTTATCAGGAGATTAAAATAGCACAAATTTGAATTCTGAGAGGAGGAAATTTTCCCTGGCACACGCAGGAAATTAATCAGGAAAAAGTACCTTTGTGTGGGGCGCATTGCTTTATCACGTCTAATCTGTTCTTTGTGAAAATGTGGCTCGTCCCAATCCTTGGCAATCGAGGACAGCATTGCAGCTTTGTGAAAAACCACTTGTTCCCCCGGAATAATTAGAGATCTCATAACCGCATTAAAAGGGACGGCTGGGGGAGGAGAGTGGAGACTGAAGCCTTGTTTGCCCATTTAAAGTGTGATCCAGATAATGGTGTCTCATCAAAGGTAGCAATTACATTCATTACACAGAAGGCTCAGCTCAGCAGCAAGGAAATTAAGTGGCAAAAGAATGAAAAGCTTAATATGTACTTCCTTTATCCCAGGCTGTCTCCTCCCTTCTTTTTCTTTAGCTTTTCAGGCGCCCCTGTGTTGAATAAAGAATGGGCGGGGGTTTCAAGACATCAATAGTGTCGGGGTGAGAAGAATAAACCCCTGCCAAAGCCCTCCTTCACCTTTTTCTGTGCTTGCGGTCTGCCGTTTGCAGTGGCTTGGGCCGGGAGCATCACTATAGCTGCACTTTTCAAATATGAGAGAAAGGCTTTTCTTTAGAGTGAATGTCCTCTATGGCTTTTAAATGAGCTCAGCATATGACAGGAGTCTCTCAGAAAAAAAAGTGCTAAGGGGGCCTTCTCCAAATTAATACCCTATTTCTTTTCAGGGGGAAATTAATTGTTTCGTGTTCTATAAAACCACAAACAGCACATAAATCAAGCGCTCCAGTGGAGAAGGAAGCTCTTTCTTTTCAAAGCCATTTAAATGTGAATTAGGGCAAGTGGGTGACTCCACGAGTCTGCCCTCCCACCCCCACTGACAAACAATGTTCAGGAGCAGGTGTAGTTTTAGATCTGTCATGAATATGTCTTACACCAATTAAAGTAACACACACTATGAAAGTTAAAACTAAATTTACCATTTAACAAAATCACAGAACAATATCAAAAAGTAATGGAAATAAGCAAGTGTCTGGTGTATAACACTAGGCCTATATATATACAGACACACTTATCCAAACTGACAAATAATAAAACATTAAGATCGTAATGGTATGTGCAACAATAAGATATTTATACAATGACAATATCATTACACAACACAACCCCTTTCGATCTCTATGCATCATGTTACAGTGCACTGTTTGGTCACAGCCCATAGCAGTGTGGTAACATGTACCATCAGACAACATTTGAATTGCATTTGACCACCTGCGATCACAACAATGAGATATCCATTACTATTTGGCTTACCCTAGGATATGAATACAATGGAAAATAGTTCTACTTCATGGTTTTATGCGCAGGCAATCTTTCTACATTATATTTCAGAGGCATTTTTAATCATTGTGATAATTAGTTGCTATACGGATAATTTTGAAGTGTGGTGCTAAAGGAACAATAACACTCAACAAGAGGTGTACTTTCAGAACTCTAATTAATCTTTCTCAAACTGACAAATTATTGTCACCCTTTGTGAATTATTTAAAAGGAAGTGGCTTCACTGGAAACCCGAGCATAATTAAATTGCAATAAAATAACATTAGTGCCGACAGGCCATTAGAAGGTGCTGTAATTGACTGCTGCAGGGGTCGTAGTTCAGCCGGCGAAGGTCGCCTGTCACGTCTGTGGCAAAGCCCTGAAAGCACTTGTTTCCCTATACAGTCCACCTGGGCGTCCAGTTTCCACTTACATGTCCAGTTCTGCCACTGTGTTTAAGATAGCAAGATTTTATCTGATCTTTTGAGGTCATTGTTATCTGGATATGTCGTATTAAATATATTGGTTGGATTTGCAGCATAGCAACAGGGAAATCATCTAAATAACTTTGAAGATCCCCCCCAAAAAAAGAAAGAGAGAAAAAAAAAAAACATATTGTGCCTAATACCTCTAAGCTGACCTTATTACTCAAGCCTATGTGATATTACAGCAGGCTACATCATGACACAAAAAAAACTCCTCTCAGTAGTAAGGCCTACCATTAATTTCACTAGGCCTGTATGGGAGAGGTTTCTTGATCCTGCTAGGGGCTCATGCTTTGTTGCCACATGCCATCTAGTGGTTTCATGTGAAACATGCAACTGCACTCTCAAACTGCATTTTCTTTATCGACAGCAACAAATAAAAATGGCAACATCAGATTTTACATTTTACAAATATTACATTTCATAGAAATGTTAAATCCACACTGATGGACTCAAAAGATAATCTCTCATTTGAGGCTTCCTGGCCCATATCAGCATCTCGTGGCCAAAAACATTGGCCAACATTTTGCCTATGGGCCTGCAAAGGAATGGAGAGTAGGCTTACCAAAGAAAATGTATATTAGTCCTGCATTCTATATATTCCTCAACAGTAGATCTGAATGACTGAGGACATCCAACTAATTACTGTACATTTTAACAACAACAATTATGCTTACACTGCTCTGCTTGGGCTAAATGGGTTCATGTCCCTGAGCCTTAGGCGCGGTGTTCTTTACACAAAAAGTCACGCTCCCGTTACATGGCTCGAAGGAGTGTCAATGCAAAGGATACAATGGCCTCACTCAAACTGGTCATTTGTCACACTCTCTTCAATGGTTTTCCAACAGCTTTGACACAAATGGAGCAACACGATCCTCAAACTTCATGGTTCTTTAAATATTCAACGCAATCAAACTTGAATGAGTCAATCTAGCTATTTAAAGTAATGCTTTGGTCATGGGAAAGCCACGACACTAGCATGGCATCCAATTTAGCCTTGACTCTGTAGAATTGGTTAAACCTACAGAAAAACAAAGAATGCTAGATGCCTCTAGGTTACAAACCGTCAATAGCTGTTTTCCAATTCATGCAAATAAATAACAGCTTCCTTCCTCATGCCATCACCATGAACAGCTGACCTTTATGGTATGACTCATTCTCTCTTGTGTTATACTCTTGTTTGCACTCTCACACTGAACTGTGTGTGGGCTACATTGTTTGTCATGTGTGACCATTAATATATGGCTATGCCTTAGTATTCAGACCTAATACGATATAGAGTATGATGTATACTGTCTGTAGCCTATATTGTGCACTGCCTTGGATATTGCATATATGTTGCATGGTCTGTAATGTCTTTTGAATAGTGGTCAATATTTTGTTGCCTATATATTTTTCTCTGCTGGAGTCACCAACGGCCAAATTGTCCTTGAGTGTAGGCTTGCCTAGGCCTCCTTGGTACTTCTCTGATTCAGAATAAATTTACGCATAGACACACTTTCACTGGTCTTACTACCTAAATTGTATAATATTGTAAACATTAGGCTACATACATTCATACAATAAACTATTACATTTTAATGAATTTGACTATTTAATAGTCTTTTAAAATAGCCCTTTTTTTTTTTTTTTTTTTTTTTTTAAATCTATTGGGTCCTTATTGCTGAAGGTTGCCTTCTGGTGTCCCTAGAGTGTCTTATTTTTGCTTTTAAATATTTCCCAGTAAGTAGCCCAGTGGTTCTCAGAGACCTCAGAGAACAATTGACTCTCCAAGTGCCACCATTATGACCAGCATTAAAATACAGAAGCGTAGGCCAATAATGTGTTTTACATTGTACTACTGTTTTGCATCGTTTTGTTTAGTTCTTTTCAAGAAAGAAAAGTAGTTGAATTTTAACGATTTTTTATTTTGCATGAAATAAAACATCTTGGAGACTCCCTGAATACCAGAACAGAGAGTCCGCAGTGGTACCCGTACCACAGTTTGAGAACCACTGAATTAGCCTAATCAACAGTGAAACTTAAATTGGTGCATTAAACTCTTTCCAAATCATTTCAGAAGTGCAGCATTCAATTATGTATTGTAAATGAACGTTTCAAATGCAGTTGTCTTTTCAATTCCAAAGAAAATACACATCCATATCTGTTTAATCCCGTCACCATCAGCGCAGCCATTGGTTGTGTGCATGCACTGCTCTAGATCTGTCATTATAAAGCTCGTCCCATGCTTGATAAGTTATTGTGATTGGTGCTAGAGTTTTTGGAACATTGGAAATGTGTGTCAGTGGCATCCTTGCCCATAGACTGTAGCCTAGGCTAGATTGAGCTGCAGGCCAATTCAAATTTGCTAGATTTGGTCTATGGTATGCTTATTCTCTGATTACAGTGCTATATATATTCAAAATAAGCGTCTACAATATAAAAAGACATCTGGTGATATTGACCATGTAAAAAATGTATGTAGGAACCAAAGATCATAGAGCGCTCGAGAATCTTTGGTAGGAACTATTGCACGTTTTAGACGGACCAATTACAGTGATGCACACGTGAACTCTCACCCGAGCAGAATTTTCTTTTGTTTTGTTTTAGCTTGCGCTGTAGCAATGAATCAGCTGTATCGTCGGCGGTGTTTTCTGATTGATTGTTTATTCATGACAGTTTAAAGTAGGGTGCTGAAGTTGACACACAGCACAATGAAAACTTAAATTCAATAGGAAAACGGATTTGGCACAATTGAGAAGCTGTGAGAAAATGCTGGGTTGTGTCGTCGGATGCATACAGTATCAGTTGTTTCATTTGACTGATTTAGTACATCAACGCAGGGGGGACCAGACAGCAACGAACACTACACGAACTGGATTTCTACCATATCATAAGACTGCAACAGGTAACAAATAAACGGTCCTACAGCCAAGTAGCTAGCTAGCTGTAGCCTAGCAAGTAAGCTAACACAGTGGATGAAATGCTAGCTAGCCAGCTGCTAAGTGACAGCTTTGTCTAACGTTAGCTAAATAGCCAACAGAAGCCGTAACATAGCAACAGATGATGTCTTGTTTCAACTTAGCCTTTATCAGCTAGTGCATTTCACATTTCACCCTAAATGTAGTGTGTTAGTTTGGCCATGTTTTGTTATAACATTGTAGCAGCTATGTGGTCAGCCATATCAACAGGTGAGCGATGCCATTATTGCTGCCAAGTGTGAAGTGTTGTGTGTAACTTTGCCATGATAACGGTATCGTTGTCATGGCCAGTAACGTTAACCGGAAAACTGACGCTATCAGTCTAACCGCCTAATATTACTATCTATAGCGGTGTAATGTCTGTTTGATATTACCCTATGTTGTTGGTAGCTGCTAACTGTTGATGGCCTTAATATTGAATGTCAACATTTAACGTTCAAGTTACGTTTCAGCACTTTTCGACGATTCTTCTTTCTTTTACCCAGCTGGATACATAGTTACCTAAGTAGTCAGCTTACACCAAGCTGACAATAATAAGACGATACCTGGTCCCCTTCCGATTTTCCAATGGGTGAAGAGAAGCCGGAGACGTTAGATTTTGTGAAGGACTTCCAGGAGTACCTGAGTCAGCAGACCCAACATGTCAACATGATATCAGGATCTGTCAGCGGCGTTAAAGATGTAGATGAGCTCCCTGGAGGTAATCTTAATGTTATTTAAAGATAACTTCATCCTGTGCTGCCTTCATTCAGTCATAAGGTACCTGTAGCAATTCGAAGAACTTAAATATCAATGAAAATGTACACTGTATCAGGTTGTTTTAATGTTCTCTGAAAGATTCCAATACTGTCAGGTAACATCTTTAATTGTTCATAGATATCAGTCAAAATGGTCTGGATCATCCCTCTGTGGATATAACTTTGGATGACAGCTCGGGCATATTGGTGGACGGCTTTGAAAGAACCTATGATGGCAAGTTGAAGTGCCGCTACTGCAATTATGCTACCAGAGGCACAGCACGGCTTATTGAGCATATCCGCATCCATACAGGTGAGTGTAGTTATAGGGGAAAAAAGAGCCTGAAGATGAATATTTAGGAGTAAGGTTAGGTTAGGTGGTTAGGACTCAACATGTTTTAGATTTAGGCCAGCAAAGAATGTTGTTTTTCAGCCAAAATAGCTGTATTGTGTAATTTATTGTCTCTGATCATTTTTGCATGTCTTCGCCATCACTTCTCTTATAGGTGAGAAGCCGCATCGATGTCATCTGTGCCCCTTTGCCTCCGCATATGAGCGCCACCTAGAGGCCCACATGCGTTCTCACACGGGGGAGAAGCCTTACAAGTGTGAGCTGTGCTCTTTCCGCTGCAGCGACCGTAGCAACCTGTCCCACCACCGGCGGAGGCGCCACAAGCTACTGCCCATGAAGGGCGCGCGATCTGCGCTCTCCCACCGCAAGGTGCTGAGCGTCCTGCAGAAACGCGGCGGCTCTCTGGGCTACGGCCGCCGCCTGCTCATCAACCTCAGCCCTCCCTCCATGGTCATGCAGAAGCCCGGCCCTGACCAACACCACCTAGCTGACTTCAGTCACGAGCTGCCTTCCCACTCCAGCCTCCACCAAGACGCCTACGACGGCCTTGGCAAGGTGCAGCCCTCCGACAGCAGCAGCAGTGGCGGCGGGGAAGCCAGCATGCACCGGGAGCCGCACGACCTGTCCATGGACAACCCGCTCAACCAGCTCTCCACGCTGGCCGGACAGCTAGCCAGCTTGCCGCCGGACGCCCACGGCCCGCCGGAGTCGCCCGGCGCCGAGTCGCTGCCGGACGAGAAGCCGTCCTTCCTGGTACAGCAGCCGGCGACGGCCCCCGCGGCCGTGTCGGCCAGCATGGCGCAGGCCTCGTCGCCCATCACCCCCGAGCCCCGGCCCGCTGCCCACAGCAGCTGCAGCCCTGGCGTGGGCCCGGGCAGCGAGAGAACCAGCACGCCCAGCGGCATCACCAGCCAGGCGGGCACACCGCCCCCGATGCAGGACCCGCAGATGCTGCAGCACTGCCCGCACTGCCACATCTACTTCCCCGACAACATCCTCTTCACCATTCACATGGGCTGCCACGGCTACGAGAACCCATTCCAGTGCAACATCTGCGGATATCGCTGCAGGAACCGCTACGACTTTGCCTGCCACTTTGCACGGGGCCAGCACAAGTAGTGAGCCGTGGCTGGTGGCAGCCAGGCAGGACACAGCTGTGTCTGTGGGGTGCCTTTCTCACAAGTACTGTAATATTAGATGTTGTGTCCAAAACATTCTGAAGTGGAGCATTTATATTGATCCGCTGTGAACCTCCTGTACTTTTTAAGGATTGTTTTAAATGTAACTTTTTAACCTGTTCTTTGTCACTTTTTATTTATTTTTTTGAATATTTTTATGAAATGTTCCTTTATTTACAAAGGTGGATAACATTATATGCTTTTAGCAAGATATTATATATGCTGATTTCAGTTTAGTGCTGTTAAGCTTTGGTGAATTTCTGTGTGTGCAGCACAATGGTTATGATTATGTAACTAAAGAGTGCCTCTGATGTTTAACTTCCGGTCGTTCCATTTCATCATCACAAAGTAAGGCATAGCACAGTATGTTGTGGACAGATTAATTAAATAAGAAATGTATTCATTATATTAAGGTGGTCATTACAGTGCTTGGTGCAAAGCTTGTATGATCAAGTTCAGGTTGCTGTTTCTGTTTAAGTTGAGGATGTGGTGGAGTGATCAGTAGTGTGGATCTGTCTTACATTGTTGAAAACCCTTCAGAGATTTCAGTAGAAAAAAAAAGGAACTCAAGTGATGACGTCATGTGGATGTGATTTAAAATCCAGACCTTATTGTAAAGGTTGCCCCCCTCCCCCCATTTATCGTTCTCTTATCATGTGATATCTACTTGCCAAGTACTACCAGAGTTGCCACATATTGGTGTACATGTTACTATCCGTCTATTGTTTAGCAGAGATATGATCAAAACACGTGTGTCCAAATTTCAAACAAATTAATCATGAACATTGTGTTGAAAGTATAGATGTTCAATGTCAATAAAAATACAATCTTGGTCAACTAACAGATTTTACTTTTATTTTCTATTGATATGCAGGACTATGTTGGTATCTTGTGATTCTATGACAAGTGAAACCATAGGTGAGGTCCATTGAGCAGCACTCTTACTATTTAGTTGGAGATACCAAGAACATACCACGGTTTGCCTTTTAGAATTGCTTTAATGGTTACACTTGAAGTGTAAGAAAGTTTTCAGATGAAAGTAGGCCATCTGTCGTTTGCAATCAATGTTGAACATCACAAAGGACATGATTAAACTGGACCTTACTGGATGGTCATAAGTTGATGAGGTCATGACTGATATATTTTCAGGCATCATCTAGAACCACTTTCTCTTCAGGATGTTGAACATCTAAACAAAGGGGAAACAAGTGTTTAGTCAAATCCCTCAAATGCCTTCAGTATTTATTCGAAACACTACAATAGTCTTAATTAGAAGATGTGGGGTCAGTACAAAATGCCTCTGCAGCTTATTCACAGCTTATTCAACTACTAAGAAGACCGTGAATGATCATTGTAAATTTGGGCCTCTGGCATATCAAATCTAAGAATTCAAAACAGTGACAGAGTGAGGAAGTACAGTATGAGCAGACAGATTTGCATTGAAATCCCTAGGTAGCGCCTACCAATCTCACTTGATTTACAAAATGCAAAACAAAACCTAAGAGGAATATTTGCAGCTGTCTATTAACCTCTCAGCCTGATAGGCCCCAGGACTACGGTGGTCATCGCGAGCTGAGAGTCCAGGTCTCGAGCCTCGCGGGTGCGGCAACCCTGACGACAGCGGGAGTTGTAGTCGTTAGCTGGACAGACAAGGACCTTGCACTGCAGGTACACAGAAGGATACGTGCGAAGGAACATGAACGCCCGGAAGCGGAACCGTGCATAATACTGAGAGCCACTGACGTAGGAGTAGAACGTGCTGTCTCTTGGACACCTGGCAAGGGGAAAACGTCATCATCAAAAGTCAGCAATTGCAGTGTTCTGTCACCAATGGTGGTCATAGAAAGGACAAAAGAGCAGTGATTGAAAAACATTCCTACCCATTGGCCAGTAGATCGTGGGAGGGGTGGTTTGAGATGTCCTGGGGGTCTGGTGAGGCCGTACATGTGTCCAGGAAGAGGATGAGCCTGCTGTCGGGGTTCCCTAGGCTGACCTGAACGTACATGTACTCGTTCAGAGAAACATAGTAGGGGTCATCATCAATTTGCTGGTAGAAACTTCCTGAGGTGTAGAAAGCCATGGTGGTGTTGTAATGGCCGGATCCAGTGACATTGAATTTCAGTCTGTCGTGTGCTACATACATTATTTGTGACACGGAGTCCTTTTGCATATGGCAGGCAACAGACAGATAGAACTGAGGCAGGTAGGTGATATCCGCAGAATTATTTGGGTATGTGCGAACCTCATTATTATATATCTCCCAGCCATTTTGAATCTGGAATGGAAAAGAAGGGTGGTTAATGTCAATGTACGTGCATGGATTTTTACCTAAACTCATTTCATGTGTTATGCATAATGTGTTAGTATGAGGGACTGGTTAACACAAAATGTAACCGAAACTCTTGACTGTCAACCACCTAGTTCAGACTAGGGCAAAAGACCCGTGGGCAGATCAGGCCTGCCAGCATGTTTCTTGCGGCCCCCCAGATGTTATAGGTAGAAAGGGGAAATCAGAAAAAAAGACACTCAGTCGTCTTCAACAATGTGTGATAAGCAATATCTCTATGATATGATACACTGATTAAACCTAGCACTACAAACCATTCTCAGGAAGGAAGAGGCCAAAAAAAAAACCTGACATGGAAGTAGGGGTATTTCAAGAGAGAAAGAACAGTGTATGACAGCAGTACATGATTTGTACTTGTTTGCTCAAGAGGGGAGTCTGGCTATCACCATACTAAGCTCAATCTTTTAAGATTGAACATAAGTATGGGGAGTCTGCACTTTATTTCTACTGCATGAGAGTCGTGCTCTTTCAGAGGAGGGGCGGGACTGTCGAGCTCGGTTGGCATCGATCATGACTCCGTAAGTTCTGGCTGGGAACAGAGAAGATAGATGGCAGAGAACAGAGGGGATAGATGTGCAGGTTTCCAGCCTGAGCTGCCGGGCGAAATCCAAATTAGCCGGCAGGTCAGGCAGGGTTCACCCAGCCTGTCAAGTGGGTAAAGGAGTATTTCATCAAAAAACCTCCATGCAGAAATCTGATAATGACCATCACAGTGACGGCCCACAAGGTCTGTTTCCAACAAATCTGGCCCACTGCCTAATATGGCTTTGTCACCCCTGACCTGTTTATAGGCTTAATAGCCATCAGTGGTCAGTACCTTTCTTGTAGTTCCGCAGCGATTTTTTGGGAATCTGAACACCACCTCATAACTGTTCTGGGTAGGCCGACAATACAGGTCATTCACGTAAAGATCATCACCACTGAATCCTTCAGAGCTCAGGAAGGATCTTGAAATTGTAATGGTCATGTTGTCCAATGAGCATTCGACATGGCCTGTCAAAGACACACAACACACTCAACAAGGTCCTAACACATTATTCATTCTCCCTAAGCCACAAGAAAATAAAACGTAAGGAGCTATTTTCTTATTTATCATTAGTTCTTATCTCTTCCAGAGAACTGAGATTGTATTCATAACCATGTTTTTTAATCCACACTGGTATCATATGTCAAACATTGCTGGATGCCTGGTCATGCCTTTTCTATGTAATGCATGACTTATTTGATTGGATAAGTACTTGAAATGAGCAATGCCCTCTTACCTTTACTGGCTGACAGCGAACTGATGAATTCTGCCCTGAAGCCACGCCTTCCCACTGATCTGTCACTTCTGAAGAGCACAGTCATGTAGTTGGAGGAGGAGTGGAAGGTTTCCAGAGAGGAGTTGTGGCAGAGCCGACCCAGCTGGTTGTAGCCCACTGAGGGGCCGTCATATACGGTGAGGTAGTCACAGTCACAACAGTCCTGTAGCCTGAAGAAAACAAACTGAATGGTGAGTCATGGCTGAATTTGTTGGCATCCTAACAGATTATTGAAATAATGCTTTATTTTAAAAGTGGTGCTTCATGTATACGGTATGTAACAATGAGTAAAGCAAAGACAATTTGAAAAGAGTTGTTGTTTTTTTTTCGCGTATTTTGCAGATATTCTAAAATGGCCTGGATAGATTTGTTGGTATCCCTATTCCCTAACAAAGGTGATAAATTATTGGATTATAGTGTTTAATCATTTCACCTGTTTAATCCTACTGGTCACAATAGTGACAATAAAAAAGTTGTATATAAACTATAGACAAATTGAGGGGTTTTCTTTTTTCGTGGAATGGTACCAACAATTGTGTCACAGCTCCGGACTTGAACCAACAGCCCAATGGATGTGGTGTTGCCAGGTGAGGCTGAGGAAAATTGGGAATACACTGTCTGATCTTGTTACTCACTCCAGGTCAGAAAACATCAGTAGGACCCTCTGCCCAGAGGGAGCTGAGAGTCTCCACTCACAGTAGGCATTGTCATGATAATAGTTTGGATAGTAGGGGCTTGAGAAAGACCCAGACACATCAAGGTTTCCTCCACATGGCGGATAAGTAACTAAAAAAAAAAAAGTAATGAGCTGATCAATGATTGATGATCCAAATGCCTGGAAATGTTATGCTGATTCTATTGTCACTAATTTATGGTGTGAAAAAAGAAAAAAATACTTGTAGTTGTTGTTTGGTAACAGTAGTCTTGAGAACCACACACACACACACACACACACACACACAGACAGAAAAAAGAGACAGCAATTACTATCAGATACATACGTATCTATAAGTATCTATTTGTATGGCTTAGAAGCACTTAAATTTGACGGATCTTGATCTCACCATGGTAGTCATAACAGCAGGTTCCATTGTATCTACATGAGCTTGCGCAGGAGCAGCTATCGAAGTTGTAGCCGCAGTTGTACCTACATGAGTAGTAACCAGCTTAAGACAAAACATTATGTCTGCATTAGTCGTAAACAAGCTATAAGTAAAAAAACACAATTACAAAATAAAGCATAAGAAGTTATATATTAAAACACTGAAATGGTAATATAAATACTTGTCTGTGGTGTGGATGTCACTGAACCATTACAGTAGTCTTGATGAGTATGGGGTAGGGGGTGGGATGATGGTGGGTAGAGAGAGAGGGAGACAGAGAGAGAGAGAGAGAGAGAGAGAGAGAGAGAGAGAGAGACAGACAGACAGACAGACAGACAGAGAGAGAGAGAGATAGAGAAAGAGAGAGAGACATTATTCTTTATCATATGAATTGCTACCAAGAATATGAAATATCGTAATACCTGTCCTCCTTACCATTGTAGTCATGACAACAGTTGCCATAGTACTGACAAATGCTTGCACAGGAACAGCTGCCAAAGTCATAGCCACAATTGTACCTACAGGAGTACCTATCTACAAAACAGAAGGTCATGTCACTGGAGTTAAACTTTTTTTAAATACCGGTATTTAAAAAAAAATATTAATAAACTTGCTTGATGATTCCCTCATAGATTAAATTCTGTTAAAAGAGTTGTCATTTTTTTACTGTTATGTAACAAAATTAAACCAAGTAACAAAATAAAGCTGATGTTCACTCAGAATTAGCAGTGAAAATGAATGTCATAATATGAAATATGATTATACATCTTAACATAACGTTACAGTTGTTTTTCATGAAAGATTGATTCAAGCAAACCATAGAAGAATAGCATGCTTCTTAACTGTGCAACATTAATGGTGACCTACCCACATAAGAGTACACTGCATAGAATCCCGATTCAGTTCCAATGTGGTCAGTAGTGAAAACAACTGTTACATCGTTTCTGGAGGTTTTCACCACCCTGTTGTACTGGTCGCCACACATTTTTGCAAGGAGTGGGTAAGATGGTGTGGGACCATCATAGACACTGATGGAATCATAGGCACAGTTTGAATGATACTCCAAGCTGCATACAAAACCAAAGGAAACAAATACATAGTGATGAGGATGAGTTTAAGAACTAAAGCCAACCAAAAACTGTCACTTTTAAGAGATATCAAATGAAATAAAAATAAAAAATAAAAAAAAGAAGAAGAAAATCATCAGGTAAGGACAAATTTAATTGGCTACCAACCCCATTCATTTCACCAAATTGTGTTAATTAAATCACATTTACGGTAAAGGCTATTTTTAAAACTGATGATAATAATATTTTACCTTGGTATTATCGTTTACCTGACAGGATACTAACTGGGAATGTTTACCAGCTATTGCTAGAATTCCATTAGAATCAGAGTATCAATTTACACATAGTTAAAAGAAGAGGAAAATGTATTTTTACACTTTCCTCTATCTTTAGAGAATATGTGAAGCGTACAGATCTAAGAACACATGGATCAACACATTACTTTCCCACATTTGAGGCGGAGGCGGTGTAAATTGATTCATTTACATTGCACTTTTGCTTATGCCTTTGCTAGCGGTCTAAATTCACAGTAATACTATAATAATCCACTACACAGCACTCATTCTGAAATCATGTGTTACAGTTAAAAAAAAACTGCTTTTGACAGAAGTACAATTTTGATTTTTGACAGATTTTACTGGAAAGAAACACACTTTCACTTTACCTGATGTTCTGGAAATTGATGGTTATAATACCATTACCAGACGGCATGATCCTCCATGTGCAGTTGATGTTGTTGGGGTAGTTGTGAGGATAGTTAAGGCTAAAAAACTCTCCTCGGGGTTGGGTTAAGTACCCACCACAAAATTTTGTGTCTGAAAAAGACCATGACAACCATAGCAAAAAAAGCTAATAAACATAGACTTATGTATTTTAGTGATCGTGTTGATTCCATCATGGCAGAAACAAAATCTCAAACACAACAGTCTAATAAATTCATTGTCAGTTAACTTTTGGTGAGTAATTTAAAAAGGCTAATGCAAACTAAGAAAACATAACATGAGAGAGAGAGAGAGAGAGAGAGAGAGAGAGAGAGAGAGAGAACAGTAGTTGACAGTAGTTGACCATTCAAAGAGCTCTAGAAATGGAATGAAGTCGTTGCCACTCACTCCCAACAGCGGTCAAGTTGCCCACAGTGGTCATTTGGCCTGAAAGTTAACACAGCTGCTGGTGATATCTCCTGCAGAAGACTATTCACATAACCTCTAAAGAACTATGCCTTACATTACATTACATACATTTGGTACTGCATATAGTCAAGGCAGTACGTTTTGTTTTACATTTAGCAGGCAAGACTCATTATGCTTATTTCTATAATTTTTTAATGTAAAACATTATTTACTTTATTTCACCAAAGAAAAAGTAAAAACGTAAAACCCACCTTGAACAATGTTCCCAGCAGCAAAGATGGAGAGCAGAACAACAACTGATTTCAGCTCCATCTTTCTCCTCAGTCTGAATGTGTCCCCAATCTCCCAGAGTCAGGCCTTATATGCTCAACTTCAGACCTCAAGAGCAGGATCCATCCTTATGACGGTCATAAACCTATACGCCATTCAGTGTGGGAAATGCACATGTGTTGCATTATTTAGGCGGGTGATGATAAGTCATCCTCAAAGATGTTGACATAATAGAGGGCCAGAGAACAGGAGATGGCCATAAAATTGGTCAAATATAACCTGTAACACAAATGTTATTGTACCATGAAGGTTAAGTTCAAACATGTAAAAACTAGTTGTAAAAGCCTAATCTGTGTTTTGCCAAATGTGCCAAGTGCATACAAATGTTTGTCCCGTCCACCAATACAAAAATAAGTTCCACATACCGGTACTGATGATGCAAATGCTGCTTCTCTGCATTAAAAAGATTTGAAAATAAACTTTAAAGTGTCTCAGACAAGCACGATACAAAAAAAAGAAGACGTCACCTAAAACGTTATCAAAACCATTTAGCTGTTTTTCTATTCTCCCATTATCAGTTCTAAAAAGTGCAACATTTATTGTAATATTTTGTATTCACGTAATTTCCATTCCAAGGAATATAAGCAATGGTTAATAGTACATTGGTAAGTTTGTTATTGAGAGTTTTATCCAATTGCTGCCGAATTTGGCATTTATAGCCAACAGATATATGCAACTTCCCACTCCAACATTTTTTTTTTTCATAACATGCAGCATTGAAGATGTAATGGATTTTAAACGTATAATTAGAGTATGGGATATGCAAATATTATGCAAATGAATGTGAATCAATATATATTTAATTTCAAACATAGATCTGTATACTCCAACTGGCCTCAAGGAGAAATAAACACTTTCTTTGAGATATGTTTAGGTCACCAACAGCAGATACAGGTGCATCTTAAACAATATTGTGAACAAGTCCATTGCTCTGACCAGAGATTAAAGGCTCAGGAAACCATTGCTGGTGTTTTGAGCTCTTCTCATAGCCTACATTTAGAATAAAAGTGGCTAATATTCTACTACCATAGGCCTATAGAAAATATCTGCATGAGGATTAACTCTCAGTTGTGTTACCGTGGATTTTACATTTTGAAGCCTCAAAACAAAACAAAAACATTATCTCTCCATATGGCTCCTTCAGCTTGCGTTAACAGTCTCCATTCTCTCTATGGCATGCAGTTCTCCAGCCTGTGTTTGTAATGCATCATGTATTAGATTCCCCCAGTAAGTTGTTCAATAGTTTGTCATAAAGTTTTTACAGGTCAAACTGGAACTAAGACATTTTCTTTTCCTTCTTTTTTTTAATCTCTTGGATTTTAAATGTCTGAACAATTTCCCAACACTGTAAATGTGTCATCTGTGATTTATTGGGGACTAAGGCAATTGCTTTATGCAATTTAGTTTGCATTTTGGTCCCCAGAGAAAGTTTACACGTCAGACTAATAGTCCCTGGTTGATCTTTTATGTGAGTTTTCCTTTAAATGCAACTCAAACAGACACATTTTTTATGCATGGTCTTTGTGTTCAAAATGTCCACACATTCCCCACATAGTGCACTTGTGAACCACCATACTCACTTTAGTCCACTGTGAACTAGTGAATAAGTGTATGTCAGGTGGTTTCAAATGTAAAGCCACCAAAACAGCAGGTGGTGCTACAGGGGCATTGGTTTGCTGTTCAGCTCACTTAGCCCTCCTAAAGCAGTTTACAGAGTAAATATTGTTGTCTTGAGATTATAGTTTTATAGCAAAATGTAAGTTCTTTTGAAAGTGTGATGAAGTGATAGCTTCACTTGAATGTAACAATTTTAACCATATTCTAAATAATAATAATTGGATAATTAAACAAGCCAAATGTGATACTGGCTTGCAAATATTAACATTAGGTGATTGTTAAGGATTTTAAAACATATCTAATGATTACTGGTAATATGGATGTCAGCACTCAAAATGCACACATATGATTTGAATTCTTTAATCATTTTGTTGAAGATCAAAGTTATGGATTCAGAAAAACACAAGGAAACAGAATGTCGCTATGACAGATGTGATCATTTATCTGTAGCAAATGATGAGATGTCATTGTTGAATTTGGACTAACAAGACCATCAGTGACATTATTTTTTAAAATCAGCCAGCCACATTTGGCACGTTGTCCTCAAGTTGTGTCACTGCTGGATTCTTCACATCTAAAACACAAACAGGAGTCAATGAGTCAGAGTTGGTTCAGTAAATTAATCCTCTATCAGTTGCTGACAAATTCTTATACATTGTTGTGCCATATTCATGAATTCATGATTATCTAGTGTGGTGTACATTTAGACCAACACTGATAGCACAGGCACAGCCTGCTTAACACAATGACCACAATACAACTGTATCACTGGATATTTTGAAAACAAATATGACCTCTTCCATTATGAAAGAAATCATGAAACAAAATGGCTCATACACATATACTTGGTTGAGTGTGAGGTCTTCGTTCTACAAAGTACAAAGTACAAAGTACACAGCAAAACAACAACTCCATCCAATTCTGTCAAATTCGGAATTAAATTAAAGCAACACTAAATCACTTTTCGTCTGTCACACGCACGCTATTTGTTTATACAGCAAATAATGTCCACAGACAAGGTAGAGTATGTTGTGCAATTTCATGAAAGTGTGATGTATTGCGACATCGAAGCAAGTCAAATTTGTAGTTTCTTATGTCTCATTTCATCAAACTACAGATACGCTACCCGATCTGGTAAAGTTACATAGTGCGGTTATAGCCGATAGAGGGCCAAGAAGTGAATTCAGAAGTGCCGTTCACCCTGTTATGAGTTGATAAACCACTGAAATGATTTTGGAAACATTATTTTAAGGTACGAACAACTCTTTAGTGTTGCTTTAAATGTTGAAGAGGGGAATAACAAGACATGGCAGGTAACCTTTTAGCCTGATAGGCCCCAAGACCACGGTAGATGTCTGGTGCTGAGAGTCCAGTCCTCTGGCCTTGCGTGTGCGGCATCCATCGAGACAGCGGGAATTGCGGTCATCTTTAGGGCAGATGAGGACCTTGCACTGCATGTACACAGACGGATGTGTCCGCAGGAACTTGAAAGCCCGAAAGCCGAACCGTGCGTAACTCTGAGCACCATTTACGTAGCTTTCATATGTGTTGTCTTTTGGACACCTGCCATAGAAAAACAGTATCATAGCAGAAGGACCCGTTTTGTCATTGTAAATGGGCAACGCCCATTTTGAAATACTTGATAAAACAGCCCAATTAATCTGTGTTGCAGTATTACTACAGTGATTAAACAAATGGAGAGGAGAAAGGGGAACAAGAAGCATGTTTCCCAGTCTTACCCGTTGACCAGTAGATAATAGGCACGGTTGTCGTTAAAGTTCTGTGGGTTTGGTGAGGCCACACACGTGTCCAAGAAGAGGATGAGGCTGTCGTTGTCTCTCGTTAGGCTGACCTGAATGTACATGCGCTGATAGAGAGTTACAACATAGGGATTGCCGTAGATTTGCTGGGAGAACGTCTTTGAGGTGTATAAAGCCATGGTGGTATGGAAACGACCAGTTCCGGTGATACTAAAGTCAGATTCAGCCTCTGTTGACCTATACATTATTTGTGATATGGAGTCCCTTTCCATGTGGCAGGCAACAGCCAGATGGAACTTTGACAGATGTGTGATCTTCGTAGAGTTGGTTGGATAACCCCGCACAGCATTTTCATAAATTACTCGACCACTTTCAACCTGAACAAAATGGGTAAAATGGGTAAAAAAAGGAACAGCCATGAGCAGTATTGCATATATCATATAGCTTAAGATTACTTCCATGCACTTTAAAGGCTTGTTTCTCTTAAATTATGTTTGCAAATTTGATCAATTCTGTGTCAGTGACTACTCTTGGTGATTACCAAGATAATAAATCCAACTCTAAATAATGCTGACAGCAGGAATACTACCAGGACCTGATCTCCCAAGTGATGAATCTTAGCAGTTACAAGTGTCAAAAGATGACTGTAGTGAGGGAGCTGTCCATGTCAACAGTGCTGAAATATCCCAAAATTGGGATATTCTGGTAATCTGGTAATACCATCTCACAGCTGCCATTTGAACTACAGCTAAGCTAAGCTTAATTGTCTAGGGTATAGTCTAGGCACTTTCCTGACACCTTCTAAAACAGCCCAAGTGACATTGCTTAATGGGTCCAGTTTTGTTATGATGGTTTAAAATCCAAATGAAACTAAGAGACGAATCCAAATTTGCCGGCTCACGACAGGAACGAGGGGAAAACAGGCCATCAGTCTTTCTCAAAGGCCTGAAACTGGGGATTTCAGTGACAGTTAAAACAGTGGAGTTCTGATGATGATTTGGGGTGTAAAGAGTACCTTGAGATAAAACTGACAACAAAAAAAATCACTGTTAGTATTTGAATGTGGAGTAACATACCTTTCTCACAGTTCCACAGCGGTTGAGAGGGAACTCAAACACCACCTGATGACCGTTTGTGGTTGGTCGGCAGTGTTCATCATTGACATAAAGATCACGCCCACTGTACCCCATATTGCTCAGGAAAGTACTTGACATGACAATGTTCATGTTGTCTGCAGAACACTCAACACTGGCTATAGAAGTAGTTAAAAATTAAATGATTTAGTATACAGTATAAGTCATGCTATACATACATGTAAACAGGTCTCAACTCACAAGATATCACCGTGACATTTCAGTAAAACTTAGTAGAAGACGGAGCAGTGACTGATTCAGATCTCTCAGCTGTCACTCACCTTTATCAGTTGGTAGGGTGCTGATGAAATGAGCCTGGAAGCCATGATTCACTACACTGCTATCACTATGGAAACGCACAGTCATGTGGTTGGAGGAGGAGTGGAAGGGGTGCAGAGAGGAGTTGTGGCAGAGCCGACCCAGCTGTCTGGAGCCCACTGAGGGGCCGTCATATACGGTGAGGTAGTCACAGTCACAACAGTCCTGCAGCCTGAAGAGAAGAGTGTGCTATGTGACATGGCTGTGTATCTTTGTGATCCATACACAATCTGTGGTGTACTTCAATAAATGCAGAGCATTAGATAATCATTCCTACACTTACTCCAGGTCTGAAAAAGTTAGGAAGATCGTCTGGCCAGCGGGTGCTGACAGTGTCCACTCACAGTTTGCATTGTCACGATAAGAGTTTGGGTAGAAGGGGCTGGAGAAAGACCCAGAATCACTCAGGACCCCTCCACATCGTGTACTAACATCTGGAGGAAAACACATGCTCTGTATACAGAGTTTGCAATTCGCCAATCATACTGTAATATGGTTTAGTTGTCTGATGACAAAGAGAAAAGGTGGATGAGTAGGGTTTGGGACAGGAGTTTAGATTTTTGCTGAATACCTCCATAAAATCACGTTTTTAATTATGATAACATGCCCATGTGATGCTTTTCACTTAAAATAAAGAAATAATCAGTAATCAATAAATAAAAAACAGTATCATCAGTGGAATAAGCAGTCAACATCATGGGCGTCTATGGACCACCAACCACAGCCTAAACGGGCAGATTCAACCAGAAGTGATTTGCATGTGTCACACGCTGCAGGAGGCAATTGGTGAGTGTTTGTGGTTGGTGCAATTCTTCATATTGAAACAGATGGATGGATGTGACGGTGGTAGTGTAGTCGTTGCCTGAAATTTGGGGGTTTAATCCCCAGCTTCCACCACTGTGCCCTTGAACAAGGCTCCCTAACCCCAAATTGCTCTAGGGACGATATAATGTTTAGTAATATGGTTGACATATGTAAGTCATTTTGGATAACAGTGTCTTATATTCTAATGTTAGACATTTTTTTTATATGTACTTATTATACAGCCCTTCACAATGCAATTAGAATGCTCCATTGACTTGAATGGGATTTCCCAAAGTTCTACCAGTTGTTATTTAAGCAATAAGCCCTGAGAGACTGTGCTTTATACTGTATAATCGAACAGCTAAGGGACGTTGTTAGGCACGACGCGAAGTGGAGTATTACCGCCACTCAGTCCTGCACATTCTCTCCACAAAAATCATGCTTGTCAACTTTTTCCCATCTACTCCGTCCCCTTCTGCAACTTTTCTGTATGTAAATGAGTGTGTGCATTTGTGCACTTGCTTTTGTGCATGTGTGCTTCTCTGTCTTTCACTTGTGAGTGTGTGTTCTCTGGGTTTTCGCTTGTGAGTGTGTGGGGCTACATGCCCATCAAGTTTCATGTGGCCCGGTGTTACGGTATCCCAGGAATCTTTGACCAAAAATTCAGGAAGTAGATGACAGGAAAAAAAACAACAACAAAAAAACTATTTGATAATCCCTTACAAATCCCTACAATTACTGTAGCTGTGAAGCCAACTACCTTGACACACTACTCCAGCATCTTCACTGTGTCGACAGTTGTGGTTGCCAATGCCAATATGTTGACAGTCACCAAGAGAAGACTCATTGCCACTGCATCTGACATTATCAAGCCAGATCGGTCCGCTGCCTTGTCCAAATCGAGCCCTTGATGGAGCACTCAGGGCTGAGCCGCAGCCCACCTGTCTGCAGACCACTTCAGCATTAGTGATGCTCCAGGAGTCGTCACACACAGTGCCCCAGGTGCCACCGATCTGGACCTCCACTCTCCCAGAGCAGGAACTGTTGCCCCCAACAAGTCGTATACCACTTAGGTCCACTACAGTAAAAATAAGAAATAAAGTGAGAGTGTGTGTGCACGCGCGCTGCCGCCTGTATGTGTGTGTGTATGTGTGTGTGTGAGAGAGAGAGAAACACAATAAACAGCTTCAATCCCATATTTTTGTAAAGTAAGGCAGATATCAGCTGTTTGCTTAACTTGTGTGGAATATGTAGAACTTGGAATGGATGTTTCAGCTGGCTCTGTTGGTATCTGGCAATAATCTAGAGAAAGGGGAGAAAACATGTATTTACTGTAAAGCCAAAGCAGCACCTTTTTTGTTTGAATTCCAAGAATCAGCATTAAGTGGTTACATTACATTCGAAGTCGTAACAGCAGCCGCCAAACTGACATGAACCTCTGCAGTGGCAGCTACCAAAGCTGTTGCCACAGTTGCCTCTGCAGGAGTGGAAGTAGTCAGCTACAAGATAGAAATCACCCATTTAAAAAAAAAAAAAAAAGCTTGATAATGGAAAGATTGTTGTTGAGAGACATTATCTACATATAAACACAATAAAATGGGTACACTACTTATAAATGGTGTTGTTGTGGTTGTGGTTGAATCATAGCAGTGTACTTGAGAGAGACAAGCAAAGAGAGGGGTTAATTTCAGGGGAGCATCCTACAAAAATGTAACTAGTCATTTAACTTAAAACATTGATCGTGCTTTGCATGTTTTACCATGGTAGTCAGGACAGCAGTTTCCATAGTGCTGACAGGTACTTGTACAGGAGCAGAGGGCATTATCTTGGCCACAGCTGTTCCAACAAGAGCCAAAATCTCCAGCTGAAAAGGACATGGAAACAGCTAATAACCTAAAATCAAATTGATGACTCCTCTTCACAATAACAAATTATGGACATGGAAAAATGTACATTTAAAAATAAAGATCCCAATGTGAAACCTGAAGTGGTAACTTCTCTGTTTCTCATTGAGGCCTACAGTGTCTCTCTCTCTCTCTCTCTCTCTCTCTCTCTCTCTCTCTCTCTCTCACACACACACACACACACACACTCACTCACTGCCTTTGTCTCTCACTGTCTCGTGATCTCATGTGCTGCTCACACACACAAACATTTCTCAATTGCTTTCATGCTTATGTCAACTGTGAAATCACGTTTTCAAAACAGTTAATACCCATGTCTGAACAAAAGCACTCGGTAACACTTTACGATAAGGGTACATGAATTCTCATGAATTCATGCATTAATTAAGGCATGAATCATACATTAATTCATCCCTGAATATATCATGAATCATTATGACTTAACATGAATTAACTGATTGTCATTAATGAATTCATGCATAAACAACTCATCATCTTAAGCATTAAGTACGGTTGGCACATCATCATGAATCATGATTAATTAAGCATGATCATGATGACTTTTTGTCGGACAAAATCGTGGACGTCACTGTCATGGAGATAAAAGAAAAGTAATTACACATGAATACATGTTAACTAAATATTAAGAGTTATCATGAGTTAATTCATTAACTCATGCATTAATTATACATGAAGATTTCATTAATTAACATGAATTAATTGTCTGTCATTAATGACATCAGGTATGGACAACAAATCATCTTGAGCATTAGGTACAGTGGATAAATCATTAAGAATAATGATCAATTACACATGATCATGTTGATTTTTTGGTTTTTGAAATGTGTTCCAAGGGGTAAGTAAACTATACATTAACTCATCATGAACTAATTAAGATAATTTTCAGAGAATATCGAAGAATCCACATTGTTTAAATATAGGCATGTCCTCATTAGCTAAGCATTATATTTTCATTAGTTAATCTGTGGCCCCTAAGGTAAAGTGATGAACAGGTTGTTATTAAAGTATGTACACCTATTAATACCCTGTGGTGACTGATGGAACATACATACAACTTGTAAAAGTTCTCTAAATGTATGTCAGTATTCACCACTTTAGTTGAGGGGCCACAAACATGATGAACTCATGAGCAATGCACCGTTAATTAATGTAAATTGACTATTTATGAGTATAAACTTCATTCACACATTTTAAAGCACAACCTGTTCATCACTTTACCTGAGGGAGACATGTAAACACAATAAAATGGGTACATTACTTATAAGTGGTGTCTCTGTGGTTGTGGTTGTGGTTGTGGTTGTGGTTGAATCATGACAGTATTCTTGAGAGAAACCATCAAAGAGAGGGGTTAATTTCAGGGGAACATCCTACATGTATGTAACTAGTCATTTAACTTAAAATATTGATCATGTTTTACCGTGGTAGTCATGACAGCAGTTTCCATGTTGCTGACAAGTATTTATGCAGGAACAAAGAGCATTGTTTTGGCCGCAGTTGCTCCTACAAGAGTACCAATCAATCTCTATGGGTGAAAAGGACATGGAAACAGGTAACCAAAAACAAAGGCATGGGTCCGAACAATTGTACACGTCAGAAGATAGTGACATGTACTGTATGAAGAAAACTTCAGTCCATTATGTTTTTTGTACCTTTTCAATATCTTACATGTAATACAGATGTGAAGCCAATTACCTTGACACACGACTCCAGCATCTTCATGGTGTCTACAGTTGTGGTTGCCAATGCCAATATGTTGACAATGAGCCAGAGAAGACTCACGGCCATGGCATCTGACATCATCAAGCCAGATCTGTCCGGTGCCTGCTCCAAAACGAGCCAATGCGGTCAAGGCTGGGCCGCAGCCCACCTGTCTGCAAACCACTTCAGCATTAGCGATGTTCCAGGAGTCATCACACACAGTGCCCCAGGTGCCACCGATCTGGACCTCCACTCTCCCAGAGCAGGAGCTGCGGCCCCCAACTAGTCGTATACCACTGATGTCCACTATAGTAAATATATGAAGAAATACAGTGAGAGGGAAAAGAAAAGAAAAAACGTCTCATTTCCATATACTTGTCAGATAAGTCAGATAAGTTGGATATCATCAATTTGCTTAAACTTGTCTGGAATCTCTGATATGTACAATCATAATCACTAAATCAATGTGTAAGGCCAACATATATCCATTATATTGAATCAATTTAGATGGAATATGCATTACCTGGAATGCTTGTTGTAGCTGGTTCTGTTGTTATCTGGCAATAATCTGGAGAGAGAGAAGAAAACGTAGGTTACGGATGTAACTATGGATCTGTGAGACCGAGGGATGACCGTCACTATCCTTGTCGCTCGGACCATTCTGAGGCGTTCAGGGACTGACCCGGGAGCATTCTCTGCTATTTATTAACGCAAGTCGTTCTGCTTCCGGAGGTCATGGACATGACTATTTTGACATATGGTCTCGGTGATAGGCAGAACGAAGGTGATCATTCCTTTTTAGACCGTGGTGACGGTCAGAGTGAGGTCGAAACAGATAGCCTGGTGTTAAAGGGATATTCCGCCATTTTTGGAAATACGCTCATTTTCCACCTCCCCTCGAGCAAAACAATCGATATTTACCTTGTTCCCGTTCATCCAGCCATTCTGTGAGTCTTGCGATACAACTTTTAGCTTCAGCCTAGCATAGATCATTGAATCGGATTAGACCATTAGCTTCTTGCCTCCTAGCTTCATGTTTAAAAGTGACTAAGATTTCTGGTAATTTTCCCATTTAAAACGTGTCTCCTCTCAAGTTAGAAAGTGCAATAAGACCAACTGAAAATGAAACCTGGCGTTTTTCTAGGCTGATTTGACATGGAACTACACTTTCATCTGGCGTAATAATCAAGGCAACTTGCAGCTACTGGCACTACTACTGCTTGTTGTCTATGGGGACTATTTTCAGATGCTGCGTACGATATCACTGCGCCAATGGTACGTTTGCAAGTTGCCTTGATTATTACGCCAGATGAGAGTGTAGTTCCATGTCAAATCAGCCTAGAAAAACGCCAGGTTTCATTTTCAGTTGGTCTTATTGCACTTTCTAACTTGAGAGGAGACACGTTTTAAATGGGAAAATTACCAGAAATCTTAGTCACTTTTAAACATGAAGCTAGCAGGCGAGAAGCTAATGGTCTAATCCGATTCAATGATCTATGCTAGGCTGAAGCTAAAAGTTGTATCGCCAGACTCACAGAATGGCTGGATGAACGGGAACAAGGTAAATATCGATTGTTTTGCTCGAGGGGAGGTGGAAAATGAGCGTATTTCCAAAAATGGCGGAATATCCCTTTAAGACCCTGCTGGTCAGTCCTGGGGTTGCGCCCTCTGGTCTAATGCCTGTGTGGGCTCTGCCCATGGAGGTATTATAAGAACTGGAGAAAGTGAACAAGTCCCGCCCCCATTCATTTCAATGGGAATGCTAGGCTAGTGAAAATTGCCAAAATTGAACGATTTTTTCAGGCTTCAACATGGCGTTTCAAGGGGCTTGTTTCCGGTGCCGTTTTACTTAGCCAATTAAGCGCCAGGGGCCGGATTCACGAAGCCTTCTTAAGACAAAAATACTTCCTAAGTGGTGCTTTCTTCTTATCTTTTGTCTTAAGAGCAAATTTAAGAAGATTTGATATTCATGAATAAAGCTCTTATGTTTTTCCTTAACTTTCTTCTTAAGATGCGTCCTAAGAGACTACAACTAAAGATCATTAAGGGGCGGAGCAAGATACTTCATGAGAAGCCACTTCCTGGAACCCGAATCGCAAGAGGGGGGGGGGGGGGGGGGGCAAAATCCCCCTTTATGCAGAGCTGTTCCATTGAACGCGCATATGCTCGTTAACACCCGCCTCCCTCTATCCCCCCCTTCGCTGATTGGTCCGGTCGGAATGCATCTTGAGATATCGAGTTCAATGAGATCAGACCCAGACATAATGGTGAAGGGAAATGAAAATTGAGCGGAGGCTTACGGAGGGCTATGCCAGGCTAGAAGAAAATATGTATTAAATCCAAACCAGCACCTTTTGTTTTAATTCCAAGAATCAGCGTTAAGTGGTTACATTACCATGGTAGTCGTAACAGCAGTCTCCAAAGATCTGACATGAACCTCTGCAGGAGCAGCTACCAAAGCTGTTGCCACAGTTGCCTCTGCAGGAGTGGTAGTAGTCAGCTACAAGATAGAAAATCACTGATTAAAAAAAAAAAAGCTTGGAAATGGAAAGATTATTGTTGAGAGACATTATCTACACATGAACACAATAAAATGGATACACTACTTATAAATGGTGTTGTGGTTGTGGTTGAATCATAGCAGTATTCTTGAGAGAGACAAGCAAAGAGAGGGGTTAATTTCAGGGAAGCATACATGCAACTAGTCATTTCACTTAACACATTGATCATGTATGTTTTACCAAGGTAGTCATAACAGCAGTTTACATAGGGATGACAGGTGCTCGAACAGGAGCAGATGGCATGATCTTGGCCACAGCTGTTCCTACATGAGCCGATATCTCCAACTGAAAAGGATATGGAAACAGCTATTAACCAAAACTAGATTGAAGGCTTTTCGCAATAACAAATTATGGACATGGAGAGAAATGTACATGACCATCACACACCAGCTGTATCCCACACGACAGGCTGGTCACACCAGCATGACCAGCTTCCTTAGATGGTCACGCCAGCATGTCCACCTGGTGACCTAACCAGTTATACCAGCAAAGACCAGCAATAGCTGGAGGAAAACCAGCAAAAAACAGCTAAAACCAGCTACCAACATAAATTGGTTTCTTGCTATTTTTTCAGTAGGGATGTTTTAGATAGAGTGGACTTCATGAATGTAACGCATTGTTTTAGAATGGAATTTCCCTATTGAGGATTATGGTCCCTCTTTTGGCGATCAAAAACGGATGGTCAGAAGCACAACGTTTATAGACATTAAAGGCATGGCAGTCCACATTCACTAATTTAATGGTGTGATTTTGTCAGGTGCCAGGTGTCAGGACACAAAAGGGTTGTTCTTATGTCTCTTAATCAGTCATGGGTGTGTTTTGGGCGTAACATCCTTTAAAACAATGAGAATATTATCTATCATTTCCTTTAACAGGAAACAATGCAACTTCACACAGCAGCACATTTGAAGGAATCTGCATGCACACAAGACTATAATGGATCAGGGATTCCACTAAACCTTGCTTTACTAAAACCTGTTTGTGACTAGCAGAGTATAGCCTACATGCATCTGCATTCTGCACTCACCTATTATTTGAACTCATAGACAAAGTGAAACCGTGGTTTCATAGTCGACAAATTAGTTCAACACAGTTTTACTATTGACTGACAATGGGTTATCATTAAAAAAAATAGCCTGGAAAAAGCAACACTTGTCCAACAAATGTTCTCCTTTATCACTGTTACAATAAACACTACATATATTCTGACTCACTTCATAATAACTATCTTTGTCCTTCAGCGTGACATTTTGTCCTATAGTGTGACAAACATAAAACAACAGAAAAACATCCTTAATTTCAAAACGTACTTTTAAAAAAGCCAGGTTTGGCATGAGGGGAACTCCAATAATAGCTCCTCTTAGATAGGTACAATTTCAAACAGTTTTGTAAGGTTGGAGGAAAAAAAATGTATCTACATTCATAGGAAAAAGTCAATCAAGTTCATCCATTCATGGTGAAAATGATTGTAATTAGTACTTTTATGTGAAATAAATATAATTTGAAGAAAATAATGATTTAATAATGTGTACAATTCTGTTTCATGTATTTTTTTAATGTTATTCAATATCATGTCTTAGTACTTTTTAAATGTCACACCATAGGACACATTCACATTGCAGATGAGTGTAAACGTGGAAAAAAATATGTGAGGTCATTGACAAAATGAGTGACCACTATTATTTTCAGAAACTACAGTTTCCATGCTACATAAATATTTGTATTTTTTCTTTAAAAATGATGTTTTCCAAAAAACGCACTTTTTCTTGGCCAGATGTCAACAACCCATTTACAAATTAAGATCCCACTGTGAAATCTGAAATGGGAAATTCTCTGTTTCTGGTTGAGGCCTTCAGTCAGTCAGTCAGTCCTCTCTCTGTCGCCCTCTGTCTGTCTCATGATCTCATGTGCTGCTCACACACAAACCTTTATTACAGAAATCTTAATGTGTTTGATTTTATCTTTGTGTTAGTAACAGCCTTTTGCAAGCAAAATGTGTAATTTTGTTCAGACAAACGCTTTCATGCTTGTGTCAACTCTGACATCACGTTTTCAAAACAGTTAACACCCATGTCAGAACAAAAGCACTCTGGCTAAGGCTATGTACACACGTAGCCGGGTATTTTTAAAACAATATTTTCCCCCCTCCGTTCATGAAATAATTTTATCCACATTACCTTGTTTTGGGGAAGAAAAACCTTCCACACATAACCGAACATCTGCGGTTTCAAGGCACTCAGATCCATGCTTCTGCAGTGAACAGAGGTTGCACGTTTGACGTCAGAGCAGATTTGTTGTGGCTTTGGCGCATTCTGACGTTCAAAACCGCAGATCTCCGGTTATCTCTGGCTACACGTCAATTTATAAACTGAGAATTCGCAGATCTCCACTTTGCCCGGAGTTTTTTTAAACATTCGGTTATATGCGTTGTCATGTGGATGACAGGTCCAAACGTAGACAAATACCTTCGGTTAAGCAGATACCCGGCTACGTGTGTACGGGGCCTAAAATGTAACATTTTGCTTGCAAAAGGGTGTTACTCTCTCAAAACACATA
>NC_085011.1:17579012-17649012 GCF_963854185.1 Sardina pilchardus
GAGAGACATGTAAACACAATAAAATGGGTACATTACTTATAAGTGGTGTCTCCGTGGTTGTGGTTGTCGTTGAATCATGACAGTATTCTTTAGAGAGACAATCAAAGAGAGGGATTAATTTCAGGGGAGCATTCTGCATGTAGGCTATGTAACTAGTCATTTATCTTAAAACATTGATCATGTATGTTTTACCAAGGTAATCATAACAGCAGTTTCCAAAAGGATGACAGGTGCTTGAACAGGAGCAGAGGGCATTATCTTGGCCACAGTTGTTCCTACAAGAGCCAATATCTCCAGCTGAAAAGGATATGGGAAACATCTAATGACTAAAACTAGATTGAAGGCTTTTCACAAGAACAAATTATGGACATGGAGAAATGCACATTTACAAATTAAGATCCCAATGTGAAATTTGAAGTGGGAAATTCTCTGTTTCTGGTTGAGGCCTTCAGTCAGTCAGTCAGTCAGTCAGTCAGTCATTCACTCATTCACGTATCTGTCTGTCTGTCTGTCTGTCTCTCTCCCTCTCGCCCTCTTATCTGTCTGTCTCATGATCTCATGTGCTGCTCACACACAAACTTTGTAGGCTACAGAAATCTTAATGTGTTTGATTTTATCTTTGTGTTATTATAGTAACAGCCTTTTGCAAGCAAAATGTGTAATTTTGGCCAGAGCGCTTTTGTTCAGACATGGGTGTTACAGTTTTTCTCAAACGCTTTCATGCTTGTGTCAACTCTGACATCACGTTTTCAAAACAGTTAACACCCATGTCTGAACAAAAGCACTCTGGCTAAAATGTCACATTTTGCTGGCAAAAGGTTGTTACTCTCTCAAAACACATAGAACATTGCAGCAAAAGAACATTTTGCTTTCAAACAACACATCCTTCCATCAAATCACTGTGTGATATAAATCAATGTTATTCCAGAGAGAGACATGTAAATACAATAAAATGGGTACATTACTTATAAGTGGTGTTGTTGTGGTTGTGGTTGTGGTTATGGTTGTGGTTGTGGTTGAATCATAGCAGTATTCTTGAGAGAAACAAAGAGGGATTAATGTCAGGGGAGCATCCTACAAATATGTAACTAGTCATTTAGCTTAAAACATTGATCATGTACAGTATGTTTTACCGTGGTAGTCATGGCAGCAGTTTCCATAGTGCTGACAGGTACTTGTACAGGAGCAAAGGGCATTATCTTGGCCACAGTTGTTCCTACAAGAGCCGATATCTCCATCTGAAAAGGACATAGAAAACAGGTAATAACCAAAACTAAATTGATGGCTCTTAACAAATTATGGACATGGAGGATCCCAAAGTGAAATGTGAAGTGTGAAGCCCGCCAGCCAATTTTCAAAACCCTTAGCCCTTAAGTCAAAAAGGCCCTCCGGTTCTCGAGATATTCACAGAAATCTGCGATGGATCAAGTTGAAAATCAATGGCTCTGTTTGGGCTACATACTGTACCTACCAAGCTTTGTGCAGCCTGGTCTTCAGTATCTCAGAAATCGTTGACACAAAATTCCTCACTTTTGCAGCAGTCATAATAAACTATGACGTTTTTCAGAACATATTATTGCTCCCTAAGCCTGCCGGTAACAATGACTAGATGCTGAACATATCTAGTTACTTCATTCTTGTTGAAGATAAAGAAAACTTTTAGCCTGTGAAGAAAAGGATGTAAAATGAGGAATTGAATCTATCTGAGGGACATTAGCTGTACAATTGTTTAATTTTGAATGATGAATGGATGTTAAATGTTAAACTAACTTTACAACGGTATTGGATGCAGTAATTATAGAGCTGCTGTTTTGAACTAATCTATGGCCACTTGGAGCTTACTGCTCAATTGTCTCCATTGCATTACTGTGCGTGGTATTTATCTACAGTGTGATGTTTAATGTTCCAGATTGTACAATATGGTGCCTGAACTGGCCAAAACAATTATTGAACTGGCCAAACAGATGACTCTAGCACACAGAGACACACCCATCAAGGGAATCCCTAATATTCTATCAGTCATTTTGGACTATAGGGACACAGAGCTTTATGAGAATTGGGGAAGTCTATAGAATATTATTGACGAAAAAGAAAAGTAAGAAAGTACTGTAGGTTTGAATACATGACACCCTATATTAGAAAATGATAAGATCATCCTAAACCATTTTACGTTAAAAAGTACAGAGAGTCTGAATAGTTACAACACTGATACCACCTGAATAGTGGACAAGCCTGGAAAATAATAAAACAAAAAAGGAGTTTAAGAGTGCATATGACTGCTCTGCCCTATACTTAAATCATTTTTAGCAGTCTTGCCAGATGGAGAGTGAACATCTACATTAGCATAAAACCATAACATAAGTTACCTTTGAAAAACAATCATGTTCTAGTATAAGAAGAATATAAGAAATCATGTTCTTATACTCTTATAAGATACAATCAGTACAATCAATCAATACAATCAGTTATGATCAGTTAAATATTTAACTGATCATAACTGATTGTATTGTACCACAACTGTGTATCACAACAATCACAACCACAGACAGAGATATTACAGATTAACATTCTGTACTTACCTTGAGCCCTGTTCACAGCAGTACAGGAGCAGAGCAGAAGAATTACAAATCTCAGCTCCATCTTCCTCCTCATCTGGAATGTGTCCTTAAGCCTCCTGTGCCAGGTCTTATATGCTCAACTTCAGGCCTCAAAAGCATGATCCGTCCAAGTGGTAATCATAAACCCAAGGACAATGGGGTGCGTTTAACCTGTGTAAACCAGGGATTAATATGTGCCGGATCAGGTTCCGGGAACTCCCAGATTGGGACTAGCACCTTCTTTGTCAATGCAGGGAATATATTGTGACGAGGCAAGAATTACTTTCTTCTGAATAATTTATCATCAGATGTACATGGAGATTGACAATACATATGAAAATGGCCTGTTTAAGATCCCAGTGGCTATATCCCACAACATGGGTGGCATCCTGTAACATAAACCCCTTATCCCACAACACATCAGATGACTAGTCTAGTACACCTACAGTAATGAGTAACCGTCAACTATCTCATAACATAAGGCAGCTTAACCAGAATCGTAGCTGTTGGCTACATTTCCCCCATAACACCTTGCATGAACGTAACACAGGTATCAGCATGTCCGAGCCGCGCTACAATAAGTTACACAGTATGTTACACTGGACATACATGGTAAATGTATACCTGAGGAGGAGTGTTTTTCCTCAAGCCATTCGCACCCTGAACATATATACTGTAAAACACTCTAAATACATCACATGGACTTGTTACACTGCACTTATACACTGCACTGCTTATATACCCTTCTTTCTTAGTCTATTGGTCAAGTCTTTCTTCTTTATACTTAGAAATAGTACTGTATGTGACAAATATATTAAATTTATTTATAAAATGTTGTATCCTTGTATTCCTCATTTGAAAATTATCATCTCTCTTGCGCACGCACTCGCTCTCCCTCTCTCTCTCTCTCACACACACTCACTCACTCACTCACTCTCTCTCTCTCTCACACACACACACACACACACACACACACACACACACACGGGCCAGATGTAATGCTTTTGCATTCACTTCAGGCATGTTTGTTTTGCAACATGTACATAAAAAAATGGTGAGGTATGTACAAACAAGTTTGTCTGTCTATCACCAGGGGGGATCACTCCCTCTGGTTTTCCTCTCTCTACCTCTGCAGTATCTTCAGTGTCAATACAGAATTAACACAGAGTAGGCTATTCAGTACTGACAGACGGCACATATTTCTGAACGTCATCACACAAAACACAAAAACTGTAACATTTTAGTGCGGGAACTTATCCAGAGAAAAGGTTCTGGAGGTTGGCGCTCATAGGCCTAGAGGACGATTCCTAGCCTCATGATGAAGAAAGAAACGCGGAAGAAGCCTACTTGCTACTTATCTGAATCGCAACTCATCTGGAACGTATGAGGTAGGAATGTGTAGCCTACCTATTGAGTAAGTGCGCTTTGCTAAATGGAGAGAGTGTCGTGAAAAAACAAATCGCACCTTGTACACCTTATTTCGTAGCACTCCACACCTCTGCTTTCAAGCAAAATGGGAAAACTGTTTGGGGTCACAAGGCACATGGGCATGAGGCAATATTACGCATGCCATGAACCGTCAAAACGGAACCACACATGCTCCGAACTGAGACAAGTGAACCGAACGGTGAGGATTTTTTTTTTTGTCATGAACTCTGCCAACCCTAATTTTGATTCTTTCAAACATTGTGGGGGTATATGCTTTTTTAAGGCTATGTTTTCATTTTTAACCCTTTTTCAATAGTTAAAGTTAATAACTGTGTAGAACGGTTCTGTCATTACCTGTGAGACCATGGTGAAGTAGGTCATACTCAGCTAGTCACACACAGGTTTGAGTGAAGTAAGGTTTAGTGGAATCCCAGGTTCTTTCATGCGCTAAAATACCAGTGATGTATAAAGTACTAGAGATCCAGACTTGAGTAGAAGTACAAGTGCTCTATCAAAAAAGTGACTTGAGTAGAAGTAGAAGTGCTCTTTAAAAACCGTACTTAAGTGGAAGTACTAAAGTATTAAACATGTTTTGTACTTAAGTATTGCAAGTAGTTTATTTTTTAAAATACTACTCAAGTACTGAAAGTAAAAGTAGAAGTATTGTGTAATTAGCTGATTTGCGAACGAGATGGGTGCAAAAGGTATCAGCACAATCGTTCTGTGCAGGCCCCTTGGCAGACACACGGGGGCCATAGCCTAGGCCCTAGACTAGGCTATAAACATGTGGTAGTAGTTAAACAAGGTGAATAAATATAACTGTGTGGGTTTCCCAATGTCATTTGTAGGGGTGTTATGACCGATTCAACTCACTTAATACAATAATATGTATAGCCTACAGAATCATTGATTGTCTGTAGCCATCTATCTATCTATCTATCTATCTGTCTACTATATGACTATAGTGTCACAATTGTTTTAACATAAGTTAAGAATTTTGATACTGATTTGATATAGGAGCCCCACCACACCAGTGGAGACCAGACATTACAAGGCATACTTCCCCACACTCAATGAAAAGGTGGCTTCATATCATATGTTTGTATTTCAAACATTTTGAAATTCGTATGAAGTTTACATTAGGCCTATTTATGATCTGCACAATTAGTTAAAATACATAGTATGTTGAGTATTTGATATTGATTTTTTATTTTGACTCACATTTTACACAATTGTCATATATAGCCTACTTACATTTATCTTTAATGTCAATTGTCTAATTGAGTGCCTGTCACTTTAAAAGAACATGAGAGTAATTAGGCCTCAGTCGTGGTAGGTTATCCGGCTAGTCTAGAATAGGCCAAAGCCATCGATATCGATGGCTTTGGAATAGGCATAATGCATAGGATAGGAATATGTGGAGGTGATGCTTATGTTTTTTATGTAATTTATGTAGTTTAAATAAATGTTCTAAAACCAAACAAGTGGAAGAACACAATATTCAAGTAGTTATTGTGGGGTGCAACACAGACTGAAGTCGGAGACCAAGAAGAAATGTTGCAATTTAAAAATGAATGCTTCTAGTCTAACTTCAACTTTATTTTCTCGCGAACCCTTAATTACAGCAACTATTTAATACCATCTGAAAGCTAAGATCGTGCTGTCAACAAGTGACACGCATCAGTGTGACTAGGACTTTGTGAGCAATCCGGAACGGATTTGTTCGTGACCGACACACCAGTAACGAGTAACAATGGAGCACATAAAAAATGTATCGGAGTAAAAGTACTATACTCATCGAAAATATGTAGTGAAGTAAAAGTAGAAGTAGGAGAAAAAAATAATACTCCAGTAAAGTACAGATACTGCATTTCAGTACTTAAGTAGAGTACTTAAGTAGTTCTACTTCGTTACTATACATCTCTGTAAAATACAGACGGCTGTTAGAAGTTGTTGCACTGCTTGCTGTTAATTATGTCAACAAACAACTGAAAACGTCCCACACTGTCCGTTTACGTCTAGCTAAGTCAAGATTTAAAACCGACTGCAGTTGGGGCTTTTTCCAGTATGTCATCTGAAAGTTGGTTCCAGAGCTGAATTGCATAGCAGCTAAAAGCTGCTTCACCACGTTTAGTTCTAACAGCAGGTTTTAACAACCGCGCTTTTCTGCTGAGACCTGAGAGGATGAGAAGGTGTGCACTGCAGAAGCATGTTTGATACTGGTATTTAGGTCCTGCTTCATTTACTAATTTATAAACAAGCAGTAGGCTAGTGATTTAAACTCTTAAACTCTTATATTAAGAATTGGATTAATGTCATCAGTTATTTTTGTTTTTGTGAGAACCCTAGCTGCATTTTTTAATCACCTCATAGTCTTTTTGACAAGCTTGGCAATCATTTTGAGTTGGTAAAAATCTGATTTAGTTTTCATTTTCATGTGGTTGTTGAAATAAAGGCTACATTCACACATACACAGGTCTTTTGATAAACACCTATTTCCTTCCCTCCATTTTCAAGGAGAGTGGTAATTCTAAGTCTTCCTCCTTTTTATCAAATATACAGTAATTACTTCAGCTTTTTCTTTGTTCAGCTGAAGAAAAATTGAGACATCCAGGTTGATTTGTTCTACACTAACACAGAGATTCAAAGGGACCATAGTCATTTAGTGACAGAGCTAAGTAAATTTGTGTCATCTGCATAGCTATGATTGTATGATATGAAATCAAATTGTTTTTGGATGATTTGTCCAAGTGGAAGCAGCATATAGCCTACTGTAGACAGAGACGGTTTATACATCTATATCCATTTGACTCATTTCTTTGTGTGTTATTGCATGAAAGTTTATCAAAAGGAAATGCTGTGTAGAATTCATGAGTAAAGCTTAGCTGTGATGCCAGCACTCAACAAAGTATGCACAACTCTGCTTGTTGCCTTTTTGGAATGCTTTAATAATTTTGTTGACAGACAAAGTTATGGGAAGAAAGGGAATCATTTGCCGTAAGGCATCAGAGTGCCACTATGATAGACTTGATTTGTATACAGGAAATAATAATATGGATTTATTGATTCATTTGAACTGGTGAGGGACATCAGTGGCTTCTTCAGACATCCACCTCAGCCTCCAGCTGCTTCACTGCAGGATTCTTCACATCTGAACACATAGAAGAGACAGAGTTGATCCAGTGCATCAATACTCTGGAAGTTAGAGTCTAATTACTACTGATGTAATCTATTCTAATACAATGACACACCCCATTAAACCATAACGCAAGTATCAACACAAATAAGGGGGAGATGTTTTTATTTGTTATGGCCAACTTTACTTTCAAACAAGGCAGTGATCACAAGAGAGAAATTGTTACATTGAATGTTGCAAGTATGAATACTTGTATGTGTGTGAGTGTGTGAGTGTGTGTGTGTTGGAATGTGAAGGCATACTTCTTGGGTGGTTAAATCTATATGACCATGCTCGATAAATGCACTGCAGTGGCATTAAAGTTATTAAAGAGTTGGGACTTAACCTTTCAGCCTGATAGGCCCCAGGACCATGGTGGCTGTCTGGTGCTGGGAGTCCAGGCTTCGAGTCTTGCGGGCGCCACATTGGGACATAACACCACAGTTGCGGTCATCTTTAGGACAGATGCGGACCTTACACTGCAGGTACACAGCGTCATCTGCCCGCAGGAACTTGAAAGCCCGGAACATAAACTGTGCGTAACTCCGAGAGCCGCTCAAAAAGGTGTGGAATGTTGGGTCTCTTTGACACCTGGTAGAGAAAAATGGTCATTGCAGAATTACCTGTTCTTCCATAGTTTAGCCCTTAATGTGTTGCTATATTACCACAGTGGTGAAACACATGTGAGGAGGGAGGGGGAACAAGACATATCTATCCTAGTAGTCTTACCCGTTGAGCAGTAGATAGTAGGCACGGTAGTCAGCGTAGTCATGTGGGTTTGGTGAGGCCACACATGTGTCCAGGAAGAGGACGAGGCTGCTGTCCGGTCTCCTTAGGTTCACCTGAACGTACATGTTCTCATTGAGATCTACCTCATAGGGATCTTCATAGATTTGCTGGTAGAAGCTCCCAGAGGTGTAGAAAGCCATGGTGGTATTGAATCGACCAATTCCGCTGATGGTAGAGTTACCTTCTTTATCGGCCTCATAAATGATATGTGATACAGAGTCCTTTTCCATGTGACAGACAACAGACAACTTGAATAAACTTGATTGACGTGTGATCTCCCCAGAGCTGGTTGAATATACCCGCACAGCATTTTCATAAATTACACGACCCTTGTCAAACTGAACAGAATGAGGGATAGGGTAGGGGACAAAAGAAATACAAATGATTCAGTTAATCCATGCAAATAAGTACTGTAGGGGTTTTAAACAAACAATATTTGTGCTGTGAAAGAGCACTTTTAAGTTGAATACCACGTACCTTTCTCACTGTTCCACAGCGGTTAAGAGGAAACTCAAACACCACCTGGTAACTGTTTGTGGTCGGCCGACAGTGTTGATCATTGACATAGAGATCATGACCACCATGGAATCCCTGATCAATCAGGTAAGACCTTGAAATAACAATATTCATGTTGTCTGAGGCACACTGCACCCTGCCTATAAAAGTAAAACACAATATTAATATTATAGTATCATCATATTAATTTCAGAGCACAAACAAACCATTAATAAATAGCTAATTATCATTGTATATTTATCCTCCATCATAACATTTTGTTGCCACATCCTCTAAGTAGTAGACTGGATTACTCTGATGGAGTATTTGATGTGTTGTTCGGTTGAGTGGAACATGCTGAGCAGTGGCCAATAAAGGTCTCTCAGATGTCACTCACCTTTATTAGTTGGTAGGGAGCTGACAAATTCAGCCTGGAAACCACGACCCACTACACTGCTATCACTACGGAAACGTACAGTCATGTGGTTGGAGGAGGAGTGGAAGACGTCCAGAGAGGAGTTGTGGCAGAGCCGACCCAGCTGGTTGTAGCCCACTGAGGGGCCGTCATGCACAGTGATGTAGTCACAGTCACAGCAGTTCTCCATCCTGAAGACATGAGGGCATGGGAGCAATTGTGACATACATTTTGCAAAGTAACAGTGAATGTTCAGTAAAAAAATAATGTGTCTCTCCACTCACTCCAGATCTGATAAACTGAGGAGGATTCTTTGTCCATAAGGAGCTGACAGACTCCACACACAGTAGGCATTATCATGGTAATAGCTTGGATAATATGGGCTGGAGAAAGTTCCAGAACCGCTCAGGTGTCCTCCGCATTGTGGATGGTCCGCTAGAAGAATTATACGATTTTAAATGGAATGGATGTCCACAATTATTTTTAAAGGACTATCACCTTCACAACGGTTTATTTATTGCCTCGTGAAAAGAGGATATTTTAGATTTAATTATTTTAGAATCAAGGCTCCATTAGGCAGTATACCAGGGTTTCGTATATGAATGTTTTTAAATTGTATGTTATGTAAGTGTTTCCCCTTTTAACATCTACAAGTATAACATCCTTTTCCCAATATGTCAATGTAGGTTATAGTCACTGAGGAATCAGTGCAGAGCAAGGAATAATGGGCAATACATTATAAACTGCTTTAAAAATTAAAGGCAGAGCACAGAATGTTACATCGTAATGCCTCTAAAGTATTGGATTATAGGGTGTATACATCCAAAAATACTGATATACTCGCTAAAGATATCAGTCTGAAAGCAAATGTATTACGTGTTGTTTGCGGGTACCAGGTCGTGCTGTAGCAGTAATCTAGAGATAGGTGGAGAGAGAAAGACAGGGAGAGAGAGAGAGAGATTAATTTCAGAGCACAAACCAACCATTATAAAATTACTTTAAAGAACCAATTCCACCAACCAAACAAACGTGATTTATTACCATAGTAATCATGACAGCAGTTTCCATAGTATTGACATGAACTTGAGCAGGAACAGCCACCAAGGTTGTAACCACAATTGTACAGGCAGGAGGAACCTAAAAGGCAAAATAACAGTAGCATTGCAAAATAGTCTATATATTAAGGATACAGTCAGTGATGCGTAATTTCAAGCCCATCATATTTTTTGTCACATTCAACAACTTGTGCTGATCCACCAGCTGCCCGTTTTGTGCAATGTAAAAAAAAAAAAAACAACTCGGCCTCTGTAGGCAGCCCAGGCTCCAAAAACTGGAAACAAACAAAGGAGGCAGCATGCCCCCAAACAAAAAGAAACCCCTTGGGTGGAGTCTCTTTGGAAATACTGAAAGGAAAGGGAGGGTTCTTGGTTAAATACACTGTCTTGGACAGAAGTGTCTACTTATAATTTGAAACTGACCAGCCTTTTACTATTTCATCACACATCTACCAAACATTGTACATCTCATGTTGTGTAATTAAAACATCGAGCCACAACTTCACTCTCTGAGTGTTTCTGGTAGAACTACAACTATTGTATGATGTGTGGGAGCATTGAGTTGATCCACCCGTGTTTCAGTTTAGGATCTTGCTCAGCTCATCACATTTGCGAATGCATTTAACCTTTGTATTAAAGTAGTTTTAGGTATATTTAGTTAGTGAAGACCTTGCACCTTGCCAATTAGGACCATAGCCTCAAAGGGTCTAAGATATTGTTTCAGTTAGATAATGCACACACTTTGTGAAAAAAATGTTGGGAACAACAACTGATGCTGACTGGAACAATACCTGGAGTGGTGGGTTCATCAGTGGTCCCGTAATCTGGAGATCAAATAAAAAGTGGTAATTAACCTTTGACTAATTATTCCATGCTGTGGCATCACTCTAGGCCAGGTAGCAAATGGTGGTGCAAATAACACCAATCAGTTGTAGTATTGGCATGAGAGTAGGTCACTGAGAACCATCCATGGTGGAGAGAGATTCATTATCATACAGAACAACAAGAGGACCCTTTGAACTCTGATGCTGTCAGACATAATTGTAGCCTATATTCAGCATCTACAATACATGGTATGAACAGTGTACAGGTACTGAAACTACAAACCTTTTATTTTTTGCACACACAGCTAAAAGTCAGCAGATATGTAGCCTTACCTCTACACACTACTCCAGCATCCTCACTGTGTCCACAGTTGTGGTTGCCAATGCCATTATGTCGACAATCCCCCAGAGAAGTTTCATGACCACTGCATCTGACGTCATCAAGCCAGATATGTCCGCTGCCTTGTCCAAAATAAGCGTTTGATGGAGCACTCAAGGCTGAGCCGCAGCCCACCTGTCTGCAGACCACTTCAGCATCAGTGATGTCCCAGCTGTCGTCACACACAGTGCCCCAGGTGCTATCGACTCGGACCTCCACTCTCCCAGAGCAGGAACCGTTGCCCCCAACAAGTCGTATACCACTTAGGTATGCTATAGTAAAATATTAAGAAATAAAGTGTGTGTGTGTGTGTGAGAGATAGAGAGAGAGAGAGAGAGAGAGAGAGACACACACACACAGAGAGAACAGCCTATTTTCATGTAGAAGGTTAATGACTAAATGTGTAATTCTAAAATATTGAATCAATAGGTAATGTGATACCAATGTAATACCAAGTTATGTAAATGGGTCCCTATTCTAGATAATCATCTTTGTAGAGATTTCAGAGTAGCCTGGCTCCACCTTTCTATGCACTTCCATTCAGTTTTCATTTCACTTCATAGTCTGTGTCTGTGGTGTATTCGTGGGTTTTCTCAAGACAAAAATGTGCAGGTCCAATCAGCGAACAGAGAACGATGACGTTGAGGTTGTGCACTAGTTTGAGCATGTCAGGTCACGACCAAACGTTATCGATTGATTATGGCAGATCTGAGTGGCTCTGGGCAGAGCCAATAGTTTTAAACATCAACAGAGTATCCTCACTCAAGGAAGTTTATGCTTGGCAATGGAAAGTGGCCAGACTCTCTGTACTGTACATTATGAATGTACACGCATAGGACCAGGCTAATTTCAGGGTGCAGTTGCTTCATCCCATTCAGTTTGACTCAGCACATCAGCAATACCACTGATAGGCGAAGGAACTGAAAATTTCACTGCATTCTTTACATTAGTAATCATATGCATGAGACAAATAAACATCATTGTATCCTTGTATCCTAGATACACTTGGATATATTTGCCATTGTTATCAAATAGCTTTAGAATTAGGACTTGGCACTTTTCCCACTGATTAAATGAGAGACATAGCCTCAAGGGGTTTCAGGTAATATGTCTCTTTTAAACTAGAACACTAAACAATACACACACTTTGTGAAAAGTGAAAACTTTGGTTCCAAAATGCTATATCTTCCATTTCAATGTTTTTCTTTTCCTTCAAGTAATTTAGTTTTCCAAGTAATTTCAGTAAAACTGTAAATGTGTATTTGTTATTTGATTTATCTAACATGACTTTGATTAATGTTTTCAAAAAAAGAGATATAGTAGGCTGGGTGAACCCTGCCTGATCTGCCGGCGAATTTGGATTTCACCCGGCAGCTCAGGCTGGAAACCTGCACATCTATCTCCTCTGTTCCCTGCCAGAACCTTTGGCTGCAATTACAAACTAGCTTATCCAAAAATGCACCGTATCGTTGGTCTGATTGGTTGAAGGATTATCCAAGTGTACAGAGTCATGATTTGAACGATGCCAATAGAGCTCGACAGTCCCGCCCCTCCTCCGAGAGAGCACACCTCTCGTGCAGTAGAAATAAAGCACAGACTCCCCATACTAATGTTCAATCTTAAAACATTGAGTTTAGTGTGGTGATAGCCAGACTAGAGATATACTGTAGCATTTTGGAGCCAAACTCTGCAAGTGATGCTGATTGGAACAATACCTGGATAGCTGGTGCTAGGGTCCCAGTAATCTGGATAGTAGATAAATGTTAATGAACAACTTTTGATTTCATTGACTAAAAGAGAAGTACTCATTGGGTATCAATGTGACGGGGTCATCCCTATGTTCCCCGGGTTCTATGTTCCCCGTTTTTTTCCTAAAAGGGTCCTATGTTCCCTGGTCCCATACAAAGTGGGGAACATAGGACCCGGGGAACATAGGACCTGGGGAACATACGCTCCCCAATGTGACACTAACCTGACTGCAATCACAAATAGATGTTGCCTTGATATTCAATTAGCTTATATCTAGTTTAGTTAAAGACCTTTGCCCACTTTTTAAGTTACGACCATAGAATCAAAGGGTCTCAGATAATATTTCAGTTTAAACTGGAATACTAAACAATGCACACACTTTGTGAAACTTATTTTGTGAAGAACAAGTGATGCTGACTGGAACTATACCTTGAGTAGTGGGTTCAACAGTGCTCTGGCAATAATCTAGAGAAAGAGAAAGAAGAGATAGATAGAGAGAGATTAATTTCAGAGCTCAAACCATCATTTATTACTTTCAACCAACCAATCAAAGGTGATTTATTACCATAGTAATCATGACAGCAGTTTCCACGGTATTCACATGAACTTGAGCAGGAGCAGCTACCAAAGTCATAGCCACAGTTCCACAGGCAGGAACCTACAAGGTGTTAATGAACAACCTTTGACTCATTTTGGGTATCAACATGAGACCAATGTGACACAAAGTTACACAAATGAATCCCTTTTTTCAGAAAAAAACACATAATAAGTGGGATAATGTATAGAACGCAAGAATAACGTTCAGGGTGAAACAAGACCCCTCTGCTTCCGGTTTGCCCTGTCGGGTACAGTATTTCCCCGATAATGACCAGCGTTCTATACATTATCCCATACATAAACAATGCACACACTTTGTGAAACTTAATTTGGGAAGAGCAAGTGATGCTGACTGAAACAATACCTGGAGTGGTATCTTCTGTGGTCCAGTAATTTGGAGACAAAATAAAGAGTGTTAATGAACAACCTTTCACTCATTGACACAAGAAAGAGATGTATCCATGTGATGATTTTTTGAAGCATTATCTTAAGTTGCCCACCTTTTGAAGAAGGGCCATAGTCTCAACGGGTGACAATTAATATTTCAGTTTCAAGCTAGAACACTAAACAAAGCACACACTTTTTTGGGTGATGCTGACTGGAACAATACCTGGAGGGCTGGTTGTAGAAGTGTAATCTGGAAATCAAACAAAGAGTGTTAATGAACAACCTTTACCTAATTGACTGTGACTTATTTAGAATTGATAATGATGTGTAGACATATTGTGGCCGTAAAAGATCACAACCAATTATGCTGTACCATATCTTGTCTCAGACATCTTATAGAACGATCTTGGAACGATCCAAAAAAGCTAGCTTACCTTGACCATTGCTCATAGCTACAAAGGAGCAGAGCAGAACAACTGATCTCATCAGCTCCATCATCCTCCTCAGTTTGAATGTGGTAAGCTCCCAGTGCCAGGCCTTATATGCTCAACTTGAGACCGCAAAAGCATGATCAGTCCAAGTGGTAATAATAAACTCAAGGTCAATAGTGTGTGTTAAAAGTGCGTAAACCAGAGCTCTGTGAACAAGAATTGACATGTATCGAAGAGCAAAATGTTGGCACACCTGACAGGTGCATAGTTTCACAGACCTTCGTAAGGTTATTCAACTTAAAAAAAAAAAAAGTTTTGGTTCATGTCCAGGTTTCAGTTATTCAATTACTTGATGAAGGTCTGGGGATCAAAATGTTGTGTTCACTATAAATGTAAAATAGCAAGTGAATCAAACAGACACTGAGCTCTCTGCAGACAGAAATGTTGTGGTCTCGGTTCACTGACCTTTGCCAGGTTATTCAATAAACTGATGAAGGTCTGTAGACGGAAATGATGTGTTACAGTACATGTAGAACTGCAAGTGAAACAATATTGATATTTTAAATGGTCACATAATACCTTATATTATGATCAGCACTGGTGTAGCTAGCCTACACTGTAAAAAAGGAAAAGTTAGGGCTGTCCAATTTATCAAACCATATTACGTTACAGTTACATGAAACGTGTTCTGAATGAAACGCATCCTTAATGTTTTCAAACTCATTCCGACTGCGTAATCCACTTTTTCTAATTGAATCAAGTCAGTACTGAAAAAAAAAGGATCGCTGGATTTACTTGATTTGATCATGTACAGCGATTGCACATGAATGAAATGTCTAGGTTTATGAAAGTGATTCACGCTGTGACAACCGAAGTTGATCAAGTAATTTCAGCGTCACTGTGTTACAGGCGGCACAGAAAGTAGGCATTCAGATATTGTTTCTTGGTGTTTTGGGCCTCCAACGTTGTCCTCAAGGCAGCGCTTTTTAAACCAATTCGATGATCTATGCTAGGCTGAAGGCAGCTCAAAGTTGCTCACAAAGCAGACTCACAAAATGGCTGGATGAACAGGAAAAAGGTAAATTCCAAAAATGGTGCATATCCCTTTAACAGTTGAAAAAACAAAGATTTTTTTTTTGAACGCATGTGGGACATATCCAGGGCTACACTTAGCCTCCCTTTCTCTCCTGGTACTGTTTCTCTCTCTCTCTCACTCTCACACACACACACACACACACACACACACACATAGTACATGAACACAATCTTTTGTTTGTCAGATTTGCATGTACATTTGGACCCGTTTCTGTGTGCTATTGCATGAAACCTAAATGTTGTCACGATTAAAACTTTGCTGTAATCCCAGCACTCAACAAAGTATGCACAACTCTGCTTGTGGCCTTTTTGAAATGCTTTAATAATTTTATTGACTGACAAAGTTATGGGAAGAAAGAGAATAATTTGCAGTAAGGCATCAGAGTGCCACTATGATAGACATGATTTGTATACAGGAAATAATAAGATGGATTTATTGATTAATTTGAACTGGTGAGGACATCAGTGGCTTCTTCAGACATCCACCTCAGCCACGTTGTCCTCCAGCTGCTTCACTGCAGGATTCTTCACATCTGAACACATAGAAGACACAGAGTTGATCCAGTGCATAATACTTTGGAAGTTAAGAGTCTAATTACTACTGATGTAATCTATTCTAATACAATGACACACCCCATTAAACCATAACACTAGTATCGACACAAATAAGGGGGAGATGTTTTTATTTGTTATGGCCAACTTTACTTTCAAACAAGGCAGTGATCACAGAGAAATTGTTACATTGAATGTTGCAAATATGAAATACTTGTATGTGTGAGTGTGTGCGTGTGAGAATGTGAAGGCATACTTCATGGGTGGTTAAATCTATATGACCATGCTCGATAAATGCACTGCAGTGGCATTAAAGTTATTAAAGAGTTGGGACTTAACCTTTCAGCCTGATAGGCCCCAGGACCATGGTGGCTGTCTGGTGCTGGGAGTCCAGGCTTCGAGTCTTGCGGGCGCCACATTGGGACATAACACCACAGTTGCGGTCATCTTTAGGACAGATGCGGACCTTACACTGCAGGTACACAGAATCATGTGCCAGCAGGAACTTGAAAGCCCGGAACATAAACTGTGCGTAACTCCGAGAGCCGCTCAAAATGGTGTGGAATGTTGGGTCTCTTTGACACCTGGTAGAGAAAAATGGTCATTGCAGAATTACCTGTTCCATAGTTTAGCCCTTAATGTGTTGCTATATTACCACAGTGAAACGTGTGAGGAGGGAGGGGGAACAAGACATATCTATCCTAGTAGTCTTACCCGTTGAGCAGTAGATAGTAGGCACGGTAGTTAGCGTAGTCATGTGGGTTTGGTGAGGCCACACATGTGTCCAGGAAGAGGACGAGGCTGCTGTCCGGTCTCCTTAGGTTCACCTGAACGTACATGTTCTCATTGAGTTCTACCTCATAGGGATCTTGATAGATTTGCTGGTAGAAGCTCCCAGAGGTGTAGAAAGCCATGGTGGTATTGAATCGACCAGTTCCACTGATGGTAGAGTTAATTACTGTATTGGCCCTATAAATGATCTGTGATACAGAGTCCTTTTCCATGTGACAGACAACAGACAGCATGAATGAACCTGTCTGACGTGTGATCTCCCCAGAGCTGGTTTTATATGCCTGCACAGCATTTTCATAAATTACACGACCCTTGTCAAACTGAACAGAATGAGGGATAGGGTAGGGGACAAAAGAAATACAAATGATTCAGTTAATCCATGCAAATAAGTACTGTAGGGGTTTTAAACAAGCAATATTCACTGCATACTGTGCAGGACTGACATATCTGAAGAGAAGGGTTGTATTTGTGCTGTGAAGAGCACTTTTAGATCGAATGTCACTTACCGTTCTCACTGTTCCACAGCGGTTGAGAGGAAACTCAAACACCACCTGGTAACTGTTTATGGTCGGCCGACAGTGTTGATCATTGACATAGAGATCATGAACACTGAATCCCTGATCGATCAGGTAAGACCTTGAAATAACAATGTTCATGTTGTCTGAGGCACACTGCACCCTGCCTATAGAAAGAGTTAAGTAAAGCACAATATGAATATTATGGTATCACATTATATGTATATTTATCCTCATTCTTATCAGGATATAAATATAAGGATATCATCCTTATCCTTATCCTCATCCTTATCATTATTGATCCTTATAACATTTTGTAGCCACATGCTCTAGACTGGATAACTCTGATGGAGTATTTTCATTCTGTGTTGTTCGGTTGAGTGGAACATGCTGAGCAGTGGCCAATAAAGGTCTCTCAGATGTCACTCACCTTTATCAGTTGGTAGGGAGCTGATGAATTGGGCCTGGAAGCCACGACCCACTACACTGCTATCACTACGGAAACGCACAGTCATGCGGTTGGAGGAGGAGTGGAAGACGTCCAGAGAGGAGTTGTGGCAGAGCCGACCCAGCTGGTTGTAGCCCACTGAGGGGCCGTCATGCACAGTGATGTAGTCACAGTCACAACAGCGTTCCATTCTGAAGAGAAAAGTGCATGGAGCAAATGTGACACACATTTTGCAAAGTAACAGTGAATGTTCAGTAAAAAAAAATAATGCATCTCTCCACTCACTCCAGATTTGAAAAACTGAGGAGGATTCTTTGTCCATGAGGAGCTGACAGACTCCACACACAGTAGGCATTATCATGGTAATAGCTCGGATAATATGGGCTGGAGAAAGTTCCAGAACCATTCAGGTGTCCTCCACATTCTGGATGGTCCGCTAGAAGAATTATACGATTTTAAATGGAATGGATGTTCACAATTATTTTTAAAGGACTATCACCTTCACAACTGTTTATTTATTGCCTCGTGAATAGAGGATATTTTAGATTTAATTATTTTAGAATCAAGGCTCCATTAGGCAGTATACCAGGGTTTCGTATATGAATGTTTTTAAATTGTATGTTATGTAAGTGTTTCCCCTTTTAACATCTACAAGTATAACATCCTTTTCCCAATATGTCAATGTAGGTTATAGTCACTGAGGAATCAGTGCAGAGCAAGGAATAATGGGCAATACATTATAAACTGCTTTAAAAATTAAAGGCAGAGCACAGAATGCTACATCGTAATGCCTCTAAAGTATTGGATTATAGGGTGTATACATCCAAAAATACTGATATAATCTCTAAAGATATCAGTCTGACAGTAAATGTATTACGTGTTGTTTGCGGGTACCAGGTTGTGCTGTAGCAGTAATCTAGAGATAGGTGGAGAGAGAAAGACAGGTAGAGAGAGAGAGAAAGATTAATTTCAGAGCACAAACCAACCATTATCAAATTACTATAAAGAACCAATTCCACCAACCAAACAAATGTGATTTATTACCATAGTAATCATGACAGCAGTTTCCATAGTATTGACATGAACTTGAGCAGGAACAGCCACCAAGGTTGTAACCACAATTGTACCGGCAGGAGGAACCTAAAAGGCAAAATAACAGTACTGCATAGCAAAATAGTCTATATATTAAGGATACAGTCAGTGATACGTAATTTCAAGCCCATCATATTTTTTGTTACATTCAACAACTTGTGCTGATCCACCAGCTGCCCGTTTTGTGCAATGTAAAAAAAAAAACTCGGCCTCTGTAGGCAGCCCAGGCTCCAAAAACTGGAATCAAACAAAAGAGGCAGCATGCCCCCAAACAAAAAGAAACCCCTGGGTGGAGTGTCTTTGGAAATACTGAAAGGAAAGGGAGGGATGAGCTACTGTATATCTCTGAAGTGTTTCATTTGGTTCTTGGTTAAATACACTGTCTTGGACAAAAGTGTCTACTAATAATTTGAAACTGACCAGCCTTTTACTATTTCATCACACATCTACCAAACATTGTACATCTCATGTTGTGTAATTAAAACATTGAAACACTCTCGGAGTGTTTCTGGTAGAACTACAACTATTGCGTGATGTGTGGGAGCATTGAGTTGATCCACCTGTGTTTCAGTTTAGGATCTTGCTCAGCTCATCACATTTGCGAATGCATTTAACCTTTGTATTAAAGTAGTTTTAAGTATATTTAGTTTAGTGAAGACCTTGCACCTTGCCAATTAGGACCATAGCCTCAAAGGGTCTCAGATATTGTTTCAGTTTAAACTAGATAATGCACACACTTTGTGAACACATTTTTGGGAACAACAACTGATGCTGACTGGAACAATACCTGGAGTGGTGGGTTCATCAGTGGTCCCGTAATCTGGAGATCAAATAAAAAGTGGTAATTAACCTTTGACTAATTATTCCATGCTGTGGCGTCACTCTAGGCCATACCAAATGGTGGTGCAAATAACACCAATCAGTTGTAGTATTGGCATGAGAGTAGGTCACTGAGAACCATCCATGGTGGAGAGAGATTCATTATCATACAGAACAACAAGAGGTTGCCAAACCTGTTTGCTTTGGAAACGTGATTCGTTTATGTTTAGAGTGTTGGAGGTATATCGAACAATATTTATGGTAAGAGTTTGAGAAGCCCTGGGTTCAGCGTGCACCATATACCCGGAGTGTGATTTATATTACTGTTCATACTGAAATAAAGATTGGATCATTCAAATAAATATCCCTTTCTTTCAAACACGCGCATATTTTTCTTACGAAAGGCATGATGTGATATACTTTATGACTTGAGTCAGGGAATGAAAATGGAGTGATTTCAGTTGTCTTTTTTTTTTTTAAAAAAAAGGAAAAGAAAAGCTGATTAGATCATTCTTGTTTGAGAAAACAAAAAGTAAGCATTTGTGCACCCTGGGCTATGCAATGCAAATATATAATGACATGTTAATAACACAGAGGTCAGTAAGACCAAACATGTTTAACCCCTGCGTAAGAAAACAAATATGGTTTAATTGTTATAGACCTTTGAGTGTTAGACACACAGAGACAAAAGAACCCTTTGAACTCTGATGCTGTCAGACATACAATTGTAGCCTTACCGTATATTCAGCATCTACATGGTAAGCTGTGTACTGTATGTTCTTGTGTACCAAATTAACAGGGTACATGGTACTGAAACTACAAACCTTTTATTTTTTGCACACACAGCTAAAAGTCAGCAGATATGTAGCCTTACCTCTACACACTACTCCAGCATCCTCACTGTGTCCACAGTTGTGGTTGCCAATGCCATTATGTCGACAATCCCCCAGAGAAGACTCATGACCACTGCATCTGACGTCATCAAGCAAGATATGTCCGCTGCCTTGTCCAAAATAAGCCATTGATGGAGCACTCAGGGCTGAGCCGCAGCCCACCTGTCTGCAGACCACTTCAGCATTAGTGATGTCCCAGATGTCGTCACACACAGTGCCCCAGGTGCTACCGCTTCGGACCTCCACTCTCCCAGAGCAGGAACTGTTGCCCCCAACAAGTCGTATACCACTTAAGTATGCTATAGTAAAAATATTAAGAAATAAAGTGTGTGTGTGTGTGAGAGAGAGAGAAACACACAGAGAGAGAACAGCCTATTTTCATGTAAGGTTAATGACTAAATTTCCTTCCTTTCAGTTTTCTTTTCACTTCATAGTCTGGGTCTGTGGTATATTCGTTTCCTCAAGACAAAAATGTGCAGGTCCAATCAGTGAACAGAGAACGATGACGTTGAGGTTGTGCACTAGTTTGAGCATGTCAGGTCACGACCAAACGTTGGCGATTGATTATGGCAGATCTGAGTGGCTCTGGGCAGATCAAATAGTTTTAAACATCAACAGAGATCCTCACTCAAGGAAGTTTATGCTTGGCAATGGTAAGTGGCCTCTGTACTGTACATTATGAATGTACAAGCGTAGGACCAGGCTAATTTCAGGGTGCAGTTGCTTCATCCCATTCAGTTTGATTCTTCAGCACATTAGCAATACCACTGATAGGCGAAGAAACTGACAATTTCACTGCATTCTTTACATTAGTAATCAAATAAACATTCTTGTATCCTTGATACACTTGGATATATTTGCCATTGTTATCAAATAGCTTTAGAATTAGGACTTGGCACTTTTCCCACTGATTAAATGAGAGACATAGCCTCAAGGGGTTTCAGGTAATATGTCTGTTTTAAACTAGAACACTAAACAATACACACACTTTGTGAAAAGTGAAAACTTTGGTTCCAAAATGCTATATGTTCCATTTCAATGTTTTTTTCCCCTTCAAGTAATTTTGTTTTCCAAGTAATTTCAGTAAAACTGTAAATGTGTATTGTTATTTGATTTATCTAACATGACTTTGATTAATGTTTTAAAAAAAAAAGAGACATAGTAGGCTGGGTGAACCCTGCCTGACCTGCCGGCGAATATGGATTTCACCCGGCAGCTCAGGCTGGAAACCTGCACATCTATCTCCTCTGTTCCCTGCCAGAACCTTTGGCTGCAATTACAAACTAGCTTATCCAAAAGATGCACCGTATCGTTGGTCTGATTGGTTGAAGGATTATCCAAGTGTACGGAGTCATGACTTGAACGATGCCAATAGAGCTCGACAGTCCCGCCCCTCCTCCGAGAGAGCACGCCTCTCGTGCAGTAGAAATTAAGCGCAGACTCCCCATACTAATGTTCAATCTTAAAACATTGAGTTTAGTGTGGTGATAGCCAGACTAGAGATATAGCATTTTGGAGCCAAACTCTGCAAGTGATGCTGATTGGAACAGTACCTGGATAGCTGGTGTTAGGGTCCCAGTAATCTGGATAGTAGATAAATGTTAATGAACAACTTTTGATTTCATTGACTAAAAGAGAAGTACTCATTGGGTATCAATGTGACGGGGTCATCCCTATGTTCCCCGGGTTCTATGTTCCCCGTTTTTTTCCCAAAAGAGTCCTATGTTCCCCAGTTGTAATACATACCAGGGAACATAGGACCCTTTTTGGGAAAAGCAGGGAACATAGGACCCTGTCTAAAATGTAAGAAAAAAAGGGTCCTATGTTCCCCGGTCCCATACAAAGTGGGGAACATAGGACCCGGGGAACATAGGACCTGGGGAACATACTGTACTGTAGGTACGCTCTAGCCTGACGACGTCATACAGAAAAAGAATGTAGGCGGGGCTAAACTTCGGTCTGGCATCCAGGCTAGGTACGCTCACTGATCTATAAAGAATAATATATATTCTTTATAGATCAGTGGGTACGCTCCCCAATGTGACACTAACCTGACCGCAATCACAAATAGATGTTGCCTTGATATTCAATTAGCTTATATCTAGTTTAGTTAAAGACCTTTGGACTTTTTAAGTTACGACCATAGAATCAAAGGGTCTCAGATAATATTTCAGTTTAAACTGGAATACTAAACAATGCACACACTTTGTGAAACTTATTTTGTGAAGAACAAGTGATGCTGACTGGAACTATACCTTGAGTAGTGGGTTCAACAGTGCTGTGGCAATAATCTAGAGAAAGAGAAAGAAGAGATAGATAGAGAGAGAAAGAGAGAGATAAATTTCAGAGCTCAAACCATCATTTATTACTTTCAACCAACCAATCAAAGGTGATTTATTACCATAGTAATCATGACAGCAGTTTCCACGGTATTCACATGAACTTGAGCAGGAGCAGCTACCAGAGTCATAGCCACAGTTCCACAGGCAGGAACCTACAAGGTGTTAATGAGAAACCTTTGAGTCATTTTGAGTATCATTATGAGACCAATGTGGCACAAAGTTACACAAATAAAACCCTTTCTTTCAGAAAAAAACACATGATAAGTGGGATCATGTATAGAACGCAAGAATAACTTTCAGGGCGAAACAAGACCCCTCTGCGCCGCGTCGGGGTCCGGTTTGCCCTGTCGGGTACTTGCAGTATTTCCCCGGTAATGACCAGCATTCTATACATTATCCCTTACATAAACAATGCACACACTTTGTGTGGGACCAATGTGATACAAAGTTACAGGCCCATGGCCTCACAGTATCTCAGGAAATATTTCAGTGCTATTCTACTATAGGCTACATTATTATAGGGCTCTTCGCAAAGCAAGTATGCTCCATTGACTTGAATGGGGTTTCCCAAAGTTCTACAATTCATTATTTGACTAGAGGACCTCTGAAAAAAATGATGACGGGTGGTATTAATATGGTTTTGTTTCTTCAAACTTGCATAAAACACTGCTGGCTTATACACAATGCGGCTAATAAACAGGAAATTACTATATCAAGTTCTATCTGTGTGGTGCCCTATTTATTTTGTTAGCGGAAGCCACGAAACGGTAGCGAAGTCATTGCTAAAGAGTAAAGACACATTGTGTTTAGATTCTTTTCTTGTTTTGGAAAGTAGCCGTGGGATAATGTATAGAACACAGGTCATCATTGGTAAAACAAGTACCTTCAGGACGAAACAAGACCCCTCTGCTTTGCGTCAGGGTCCGGTTCGCCCTGTTGGTATTCATTTTCCCAATAATGACCAGCGTTCTATACATTATCCCATACATAAACAATGCACACACTTTGTGTAACTTCATTTGGGAAGAACAATTGATGCTGACTGAAACAATACCTGGAGTGGTATCTTCTGTGGTCCAGTAATTTGGAGACAAAATAAAGAGTGTTAATGAACAAGCTTTCACTCACTGACACAAGAAAGTGATGTATTCATATGTCATCTATGCATGAAGTATATTTTCTGTTCACAATTTTTTGTCATTGGGTATCAATGTGACACTAATGTGACACCAAGTACAAAGAGATGTTGCCTTGTTATATGTTTAGTCGTTAAAACCTTGCACTTTGCCCACTTTTTGAATTGCTGTATGACTATAGCCTCAAGAGTCTCAAGCACATTGTCCAAGCCACCGATATGGGCTTACATTTGCAAATATATTTTGCATTGTTATAAAATTAACTTTAGTTAGACTTAAAACTTTGCGCTGTGTTTACTTTTTAGATCCAAAAAGTATTGGATCATAGGGTGTATACATCAAACAATACTGATATACTATCTAAAGATAGCAATCTGAAAGTAAATATAGTACGTGTTGTACCGGGTTGTGGTGTCGTGGTTGGGTGGCAGTAATCTAGAGTGAGAGAAAGAAGAGAGAGAGAGAGAGAGAGAGAGAGATTAATTTCAGAGCACAAACCAATCATTTTCACATTACTTTTAAAATCAATCAAACCAACCAATCAAAGGTGATTTATTACCATAGTAATCATGACAGCAGTTTCCACGGTATTCACATGAACTTGAGCAGGAGCAGCTACCAGAGTCATAGCCACAGTTCCACCAGCAGGAACCTACAAGGTGTTAATGAACAACCTTTGAGTCATTTTGAGTATCATTATGAGACCAATGTGGCACAAAGTTACACAAATAAAACCCTTTCTTTCAGAAAAAAACACATGATAAGTGGGATCATGTATAGAATGCAGGTCATTATTGGGAAAATAAGTACTTTCAGGGCAAAACAAGACCCCTCTGCTTTGCGTCGGGGTCCGGTTCGCCCTGTCGGTACCTTTTTTTCCGATAATGACCACCGTTCTATATAGTATCCCTAACATAAACAATGCACACACTTTGTGAAGCTTAATTTGGGAAGAGCAAGTGATGCTGACTGAAACAATACCTTGAGTGGTATCTTCAGTGGTCCAGTAATTTGGAGACAAAATAAAGAGAGTTAATGAACAACCTTTCACTCACTGACACAAGCAACGGGGACGCTTCGTTAAGACCTTGCACTTTGTCCACTTGTCAGGACCATAGTCTCAAGAGTCTTAAGCACATTGTCCAAGCCACCAATATTTGGGCTTACATTTGCAAATATATTTTGCGTTGCTATGAAATTAGCTTTAGTTAGACTTAAAACTTTGCACTGTGTTTACTTTTTAGATCCAAAAAGTATTGGATCATAGGGTGTATAGGCCTACATGATATACATCAAACAATACTGATATACTATCTAAAGATATAGCAATCTGAAAGTAAATATAGTAGGCCTAGCTCTAGTACCAGGTTGTGGTGTTGTGGTTGGGCCTTGTGTTTAGTTTCTTTTCTTGTTTTGGAAAGTCGCCGTGGGATAATGTATAGAACACAGGTCATCATTGGTAAATCAGGTACCTTCAGGACGAAACAAGACCCCTCTGCTTCGCGTCAGGGTCCGGTTCGCCCTGTTGGTATTCATTTTCCCGATAATGACCAGCGTTCTATACATTATCCCATACATAAACAATGCACACACTTTGTGAAACTTAATTTGGGAAGAACAAGTGATGCTGACTGAAACAATACCTGGAGTGGTATCTTCCATGGTCCAGTTATTTGGAGACAAAAATAAAGAGTGTTAATGAACAAGCTTTCACTCACTGACACAAGAAAGTGATGTATTCATATGTCATCTATGCATGAAGTATATTTTCTGTTCACAATTTTTTGTCATTGGGTATCAATGTGACACTAATGTGACACCAAGTAGAGATAGATGTTGCCTTGTTATTATGTTTAGTTGTTAAGACCTTGCACTTTGCCCACTTTTTGAATTGCTGTATGACCATAGCCTCAAGAGTCTCAAGCACATTGTCCAAGCCACCGATATTTGGGCTTATTTACAAATAGTGTTGTTATGAAATTAGCTTTAGTTAGACTTAATACTTTGCACTGTGTTTACTTCTTAGATCCAAAAAGTATTGGATCATAGGGTGTATACATCAAACAATACTGATATACTATCTAAAGACAGCAATCTGAAAGTAAATATAGTGTGTGTTGTACCGAGTTGTGGTGTCGGGTCTGGGTGGCAGTAATCTAGAGTGAGAGAAAGAAGAGAGAGAGAGAGAGAGAGAGAGAGAGATTAATTTCAGAGCACAAACCAATCATTTTCACATTACTTTTAAAATCAATCAAACCAACCAATCAAAGGTGATTTATTACCATAGTAATCATGACAGCAGTTTCCACGGTATTCACATGAACTTGAGCAGGAGCAGCTACCAGAGTCATAGCCACAGTTCCACCAGCAGGAACCTATAAAGTAAGGTGTTAATGAACAACCTTTGACTCATTTTGAGTATCATTATGAGACCAATGTGGCACAAAATTACACAAATGAATCCCTTTTTTTCAGAAAAAACACATGATAAGTGGGATGTATAGAATGCAGGTCATTATTGGGAAAATAAGTACTTTCAGAGCGAAACAAGACCCCTATGCTTCGCATCAGGGTCCGGTTTGCCCTGTCGGTATTCATTTCCCCGATAACGACCAGCGTTCTATACATTATCCCATACATATATAAACAATGCACACACGTAGTGAAACTTAATTTGGGAAGAATAAGTGATGCTGACTGAAACAATACCTGGAGTGGTATCTTCAGTGGTCCAGTAATTTGGAGACAAAATAAAGAATGTTAATGAGCAACCTTTCACTCATTGACTCAATGGGTATCAACATGGGACCAATGTGATACAAAGTTACACAAATGAACCCCTTTTTCCAGAAAAAAGGATCTTTGCACAGATTTGAGCATGCTATTATTGCTATTCAAATTAGCTTTAATTTCACTTTTGCTTTGCCCACTTTTTAAATTAGGGCCCATGGCCTCACAGTATCTCAGGAAATATTTCAGTGCTATTCTACTGTACATTATTATACGGCTCTTCGCAAAGCAAGTATGCTCCATTGACTTGAATGGGGTTTTCCAAAGTTCTACAATTCATTATTTGACGAGGACCTCTGAAAAAAATGATGACCGCTGTCAAAGGCAACAGGGTTTGCGCTTCATATCACTCCGCAACAAGTCCGTTCACTTATTGCAATGGAATTTCGCTGAAAGTGAAAGGCAAGTAGTAAGACGTTGCCACGCAACACCTGAAACTACCGTAATTTCCCGACTATTAGCCGCGGGTTATACATTGATTTTGCAAAATTCCTTTAGGCACGAGGTTAATACACGGGTGCAGTTAATATGGTATTAATATGGTTTTGTTTCTTCTAACTTGCATAAAACACTGCTGGCTTATACACAATGCGGCTAATAAACAGGAAATTACTATATCAAGTTCTATCTGTGTGGTGCCCTATTTATTTTGTTAGCGGAAGCCACGAAACGGTAGCGAAGTCATTGCTAAAGAGTAAAGACACATTGTGTTTAGTTTCTTTTCTTGTTTTGGAAAGTAGCCGTGGGATAATGTATAGAACACAGGTCATCATTGGTAAAACAAGTACCTTCAGGATGAAACAAGACCCCTCTGCTTCGCGTCAGGGTCCGGTTCGCCCTGTTGGTATTCATTTTCCCGATAATGACCAGCGTTCTATACATTATCCCATACATAAACAATGCACACACTTTGTGAAACTTCATTTGGGAAGAACAAGTGATGCTGACTGAAACAGTACCTGGAGTGGTATCCGCTGTGGTCCAGTAATTTGGAGACAAAATAAAGAGTGTTAATGAACAAGCTTTCACTCACTGACACAAGAAAGTGATGTATTCATATGTCATCTATGCATAAAGTATATTTTCTGTTCACAATTTTTTGTCATTGGGTATCAATGTGACACTAATGTGACACCAAGTAGAAAGAGATGTTGCCTTGTTATATGCTTAGTCGTTAAGACCTTGCACTTTGCCCACTTTTTGAATTGCTGTATGACCATAGCCTCAAGAGTCTCAAGCACATTGTCCAAGCCACCGATATTTGGGCTTATTTGCAAATAGCGTTGTTATGAAATTAGCTTTAGTTAGACTTAAAACTTTGCACTGTGTTTACTTTTTAGATCCAAAAAGTAGAATAGAATATATACTTTTTTGATCCCGTGAGGGAAATTCAGTTCTCTGCATTTAACCCAATTTAACTGAATTAGTGAACACACAGCACACAGTGAACACACAGTGAGGTGAATCACACAACCCAGAGCAGTGAGCTGCCTGCCCAACCAGCGGCGCTCGGGGAGCAGTGAGGGGTTAGGTGCCTTGCTCAAGGGCACTTCAGCCGTGGTGGACTGGTCGGGGATCGAACCGGCAACCCTCCGGTTACAAGCCTGATGCGCTAACCAGTATACCACGGCTGCCCCAGTATTGCTTATATACAGTATATACTTGCCCCAAGTGGTATCTTCGGTGGTCCAGTAATTTGGAGACAAAATAAAGAGTGTTAATGAACAACCTTTCACTCATTGACTCAATGGCTATCAACATGGGACCAATGTGATACAAAGTTACACAAATGAATCCTTTTTTCCAGAAAAAAAGATCTTTGCACAGATTTGAGCATGCTATTATTGTTATTCAAATTAGCTTTAATTTCACTTTTGCACTTTGCCCACTTTTTAAATTAGGGCACATAGCCTCACAGTATCTCAGGAAATATTTCAGTGTTATTCTACATTATTATACGGCTCTTCGCAAAGCAAGTAGAATGCTCCATTGACTTGAATGGGAACTTAATTTGGGAAGAACAAGTGATGCTGACTGAAACAATACCTGGAGTGGTATCGTCTGTGGTCCAGTAATTTGGAGACAAAAATAAAGAGTGTTAATGAACAAGCTTTCACTCACTGACACAAGAAAGTGATGTATTCATATGTCATCTATGCATTAAGTATATTTTCTGTTCACAATTTTTTGTCATTGGGTATCAATGTGACAAGCGTTGACACCAAGTAGAAAGAGATGTTGCCTTGTTATATGTTTAGTCGTTAAGACCTTGCACTTTGCCCACTTTTTGAATTGCTGTATGACCATAGCCTCAAGAGTCTCAAGCACATTGCCCAAGCCACCGATATGGGCTTACATTTGCAAATATATTTTGCATTGTTATAAAATTAGCTTTAGTTAGACTTAAAACTTTGCACTGTGTTTACTTTTTAGATCCAAAAAGTATTGGATCATAGGGTGTATACATCAAACAATACTGATATACTATCTAAAGATAGCAATCTGAAAGTAAATATAGTACGTGACATGGGCAGTATTTCAATTATATGTATTTTAAATAAGTATTTAATTACTTTAGTGTATTTTGTAATTTGTATTTTGCAGGATTGGAAAAATTCAAATGTACTTTGTAACAAAATACTTTGAGGGGTTGTATTTAGAGTATTTAAAATACTTAAATACTTAACACAAATCTCATCATTTCCCCCCTCAAATTAGCCAAAAATTCATCACACAGTTAAATGTAGCCTCTTAGTATAACCATGACAATATGCTATGCTTATCATAGTCTGGGAGCCAAAGGTCAGAATCTTTAGGACATGAACCCCATGACATGAGGATTTATGTAAGGTATCAACCAAGGTGTCCTGATCTGCAGAAATAATGGAGGAGACTGAGGCAAAAACCTCCCCAATGCGAAAGTCTCAAGTTTTCACCTCCCAGTTAATTAATTCTGTATATTGAGACACCTTACAGGATGTTACTTCATTTGTCCCCCGTGTTGCCAGTCATGTATGAAGGCAAAAGGCATGCATTTATAGCACAAAAAGGTAAATGCATTTCAATTTAAAAAGGCTAACCTGTTCAATCTGTTGTACTACTTTCATTGAATACGGAAAATGATGGTGGGTAGTTTGCTTCGTCAGAGTTGATTCCACTGTTGCAAAGCCTGCTTGTGGTCAGTTCAATCATCGTTTATATTGATATAGGATGCTGATTACATGTTTTACTAGATCTACTTCATGGGTAGCCTGGCTCCGCCTTCCTACGTACTTCCGTTCAGTTTTCATTTCACTCCACTACGTAGTCTGGGTCTGCGGTATATTCACAGGTTTTCTCAAGACAAAAATGTGCAGGTCCAATCAGCGAACAGAGGGAGTAGCTGAGAACGATGACGTTGAGGTCGCTAGTTTGAGCATGTCACCTCAAGACCAAACGTTTATCGATTGGTTATGGCAGATCTGAGAGGCTCTGGGCAGAGTATCCGCATTCAAGGAAATTCATGCTTAGCAATGGAAAGTTTCCAGACTCTCTGTACATTATGAATGTACGAGAGTATGGTAGGACCAGGCTACTTCAGCCCAAAGTAAAGAATTTAGGCCTCTGTCCACCAATAAAAAAACTAGTATTTCTTGTAGTTTATTTTAAAAGTTGGTATACCATGATTATTGTGGGGGTATTTTTGTATTTTCTAATTACTAATTACTTGTATTTTAATTAAATACATTTTTCACATCCGTATTTTGTATTTTATTTTGTTACATTTTCTACGCCAGTATTTGTATTTTGTAACAAAATAGTTTTTGATGTATTTGTGCCCACCTCTGCGTGTTGTACCGGGTTGTGGTGTCGTGGTTGGGTGGCAGTAATCTAGAGTGAGAGAAAGAAGAGAGAGAAAGAGATTAATTTCAGAGCACAAACCAATCATTTTCATCTTACTTTTAAAATCATCAAACCAACCAATCAAAAGTGATTTATTACCATAGTAATCATGACAGCAGTTTCCACGGTATTCACATGAACTTGAGCAGGAGCAGCTACCAGAGTCATAGCCACAGTTCCACCAGCAGGAACCTACAAGGTGTTAATGAGCAACCTTTGACTCATTGGTACATGAAAATGAAGCATTCATACGTCATCTATATGTATAAAATAGAATATAATAGAAAGTAGAAAGTAAAATATACTTTCTGTTCACAAATGACTGTTTTTCGTTATCAACATGAGACCAATGTGACAGAAAGTTACACAAATGAATCCCTTTTTCCAAAAAAAAAGAGATGTTTGCACAGATGTTAGCGTGCTATTATTGCTTTAATTTCACTTTTGCACTTTGCCCACTTCTTAAATTAGAGGCCATGGCCTCAGGTTCTCAGGAAATAGTTCAGTGTTATTCTATATTATACCACTGCTTGGCCAAATTTCTTATTGTTTCCATTGTGTAGTGTAAATGCCTGCGGCCTGCGGCGTCGGGGCCTTATTACCACTTCCAACGTGCATTAATTTCCTATAAACGCACGGCGCATCGTTGATTATTCCTTACATAATGACCAGCGTTCTATGCATTAACCTTTAGTGATGCTGACTGAAACAATACCTGCAGTGGTCCAGTCATCTGGAGACAAAATAAAGAGTGTTAATGAACAAGCTTTCACTCATTGACTCAAGATGCATTCATATGTTGTCTATTTAAAGTATATTTTCTGTTCACAAATTATTGCCATTGTATCAATGTGACACTAATGTGACACCAAGTAGAAAGAGATGTTGCCTTGTTATTAAACGAGCTATGTTTAGGTAGTTTTGTTAAAACCTTGCAATTTGGTCACTTTTGAAATTAGGACCATAGCCTCAAGAGTCACAAGCACATTTTCCAAGCCACCATTATTTGGGCTTACATTTGCAAATACATTTTGCTTTGTTATAAAATTAGCTTTAGTTAGACTTAAAACTTTGCACTGTGTTCACCTTTTAGTTAAAAAGAAAATATTGGATTACAGGGTGTATCAAATAATACTGGCCCTTAGCCTCAAAGGGTCAAATAATATTTCAGTTAACCAATGCACACACACTTTGTAACTTTTTTGGGGGAAAGGAAATGATGTTGACTGAAACAATACCTGAAGGCCTGGTTGGATAAGAGTCCCAGTAACCTGGAAACCAAATAAAGAGTGTCAATGAGCAACCTTTGCCTAATTGACTTGACCAATTTAGAATAGTGAACTGATAGTGATGTGTTGACATATTGCGGCTATGAAAGATCAAAACCGATTGTATTGTATCACAAGTTATCACAAAGCTTGTAACAGTCCAAAAAAACGTTATCTTACCTTGGACATTGCTCACTGCTGCAAAAGAGCAGAGCAAAAGAACAACTGATCTCAGCCCCATCTTTCTCCTCAGTTTGAATGTGTCCCTAATCTCCCAGAGTCAGGCCTTATATGCTCAACTTGAGACCTCTAGAGCAGGATCCATCCTTATGACGGTCATAAATTCATGCCAACAAAACATGGGAAATCCACATCTGTCACTTTGAAATAAACAGATTACCGCCACTTAATCTATTTAGTTAGGGCAAATATGGGCTTAAATAGTACATGCAGTTGTTTGTAAGTGCTTAAGTGTCTCTAACCAGTTTCATGTTTTAACATTCATTGAGAAGAATGAATGAAATAACCAAGCTACATCTGATATAACTATCCAAGAATATCAGGAAAAAGGTATTGTTGCCATTGTTTCATCTGCGATAATGTCCTACAAACATCACTGTGCTGGAATGGATACTTCCTTCACCCTGTCTGCCTGATCTATTCCAGGCTACACCACTGCATTACAAGTTATATAAATATTAAGCACAAAAATGGCAGTCAATACAGTTATTTTGATTGGTTTACCTACATCCACTGTACGGTAAGCCTATGAATAGTAGGCTAGTAGACGAGCAGACAATACTAATTTGTTCATGTTGCTTCTAAAGTAATACATGTTTATGTATTAGCCTATGTGTCCCATTATTGGGCAAATCAGTATCTATTTCTTGGGAATTCAAGTTTGATGTGGTGTATTGTTCAGCTGTGCAGTGACTGAGACATGTTCCATATTCTCTTTATTGGTGTGTGCCATGTTCCCTGCCAGGAATATCTCCATTTTTATTTGAAGTCCAACATGCCATTTCCTCAGTATTATTGCTAACTCTCTTGGAAATGTATCTGGAAAAGGAAATATTTCAGAAAGTATTAGCTGAGTGGATTCAACTCCATGTTAACAGGTTATTTTTGGTGCAACACTTGCAAAAGTATGATCATGCATGATCATGCATCTTACCCAATGGCCACCACTCCCCCTGCTAAATGATTATGACTTTCCACGTCGTGTATTTCAGAGATGAGAATAGGCCATATTGGTCTTATGACATGTTCATCGAAACTAGTAAAGGATTGTTGACACTTATGTCAGTTGAAATCACACATTGTACTGTACGTAGCGAGAAACATCCTTCAATTACTGCACAGCTGAATCAATATATTGGGCCAAACTGAGTTCCCATCATTGCACACACAGACCCCACTTGGGTGTGCCACTGATGGTTATAAAACATCAAGTTTCAGAAGCCAACATGTACAACTTTAAAGCTCTAAGTGAGCAAATAAATTCATAGTCTTTTATGATACAGTCTGATGGTAGTGCCCACTTTTATTGACACTATTGGTGTAGTTGATGCTCATAAATGACACTGCAACTCATACAGACACGAGAACAAAGGTGAAACCTTTTTTATTGAAGGAAAGTCTGCAACAAGATGAAACAACATAGAACACTTGCAGTTTTCTAATCAAAGCAATGTCGTTGTTGTTGTTGTTTCACATATTATGTCAGACAGCTATATCTGCAATGTTGTGTGTTTTCACTTTATCATGCATTACAGACCTATGATCCTCAGATTGCCCATTCAAAAACATTCATAATATCATCATTACAGATCACTGTATTTTGTAAAGGAAGAGGAAGACTGTTCTACAGTATGCTGTCTCTCTGTGTTCATTTTCAAAATACTCTGCTCTATTTCTCATGTTATAATCTTTTAGGATGGGTTATGCATTACACAAGTAGTTCATCAATTTCAACTTGACAGATGTGCACTTTCCACCAATAAAGGTTTGGTTGACACATGTCATTTTCCCTGGGGTTATAACTGCCATAAGGATGGATCCTGCTCTTGAGGTCTGAAGCAGTCGACCATAAAAGGCCTGACGCTGGGGGCTTGAGGACACATTTACTCTGAGGAGAACGATGGAGATTAGACCAATTAGTCTTCTGCTTTGCTCCATTGCTGCAGTGAACAATGTTCAAGGTTCAAACGATAGTTACAAACTCTCTGCGTTACCATAACATACATGATATATTGATATGAACATGTTCATTTTTGTTTGAAGCGAGTATAGAATGATAATATGAACTAATACCCAATTTGGTCTATATCAGGTTTCTGGACAACACCAGATATTGGCACTGATCCAGGTGACAACCATTTTTTTGACATTGCGTTACTTTTTCATTCTTTTGTGGTGAAAAATACTTTCTTGTAGGCATATGTATCTGTTTCTGAAGTATCTGTTTCTAACATTCAAATGGGTGAGGTTTTATTTTGCAGCTGGCCACAACTCCTGCGATGGCTATTGTGGTGTAAGCTTTGATGGCTGCTCCTGCAGAGATTCATGTGAACACAATGGGAACTGCTGTGACGACTACTTTGGTAATGTGACCACTGATCTGGGCTTATATGGCTGGCTGGTTCTTGGCATTGATAAAGGTGTTAATTTGGCCATGTTTGATCTTTTCACACCAATTTTCTTCACTAGATTACTGTTACAGAACAACGGCAACACCAAGAGGTACAGCAAGTATTATATATTCCTTTCAGAATGATCCCATATCACATTAGTATAGCATCAAAATAAAACATATCAATGTATCACATGCCACTCTTCTTACTTTTGATTCTATTTGATTAATGCATTCTATTTTTAACCTTCCGCTAATGGAAACAGTAAATAAAAAATGGAAATCCATTAGGTAACAGTACTGATCTTCAGAATACCTAAAAATATGTGATGAAACTGACCACTCACATTACAGCAAACAAAATATGGTTTTCCATAACAGCCACGACAGAGCATTCAGCAAGTCTGATTAAAGCAAAATCCCAGAAAAGTGTATTCTTCTTCCCAATGAATAATTTAGAAATATGATGCATTACTTCCTGTTCTTTTGCCCCTCTTTATATTCGTAGAAGACATAAATATACGACTAACTGGACACAACAATTCCTGCTCTGGGAGAGTGGAGGTCCAGATCGATGGTACCTGGGGCACAGTGTGTGATGACGGGTGGAACATGGGCAGTGCTGAAGTGGCTTGCAGACAGGTGGGCTGCGGGTCAGCCCTGCGAGCTCTGACACATGGGTATTTTGGAGCAGGCAGCGGACCGATCTGGGTGGATAATATTCACTGCACAGGCAATGAGACTTCTTTGGCTCAGTGCCGGCATAATGGCTATGGCATCAGCAACTGTGGACACCATGAAGATGCTGGAGTAGTGTGTGAAGGTAAGGCTACTGTACAAGACTCAAGGAACCAAAAACAGAGGCAAAGGCTCCATTTAACTTGTCCAGTTTAGCTTAATCAATGCTGATACAGATGCAACCAAATTTGAACAATTTGGAGTTTGATGGTTACCAGAACTCTGCATGCTTCTGGAAATGTGTGTTATTAAGTTGTATCTTTCATTTTTGTATAGTTGGACCTTATTCCTGCCGGCACAACTGTGGCAAAAGCTTTGATACGTGTTCTTGTAGTTTCTTCTGTCATTACAGTGGAAACTGTTGCCCTGGCTTCTCTGGTAAGAAATACTGTGGAAGGCTACTGGTATTGTTGTGATTGTTGGAAATGGACATGGGAGTTATCTCTCCAACATGTTCCTGTCTTTTCCTTTCTGACTAGATTACTGCCCAGCACTAACAACAGCGCGACCAACAACAGCAACACCTTCTACACCATCAGCAGGTAACATAAGAAGATTTTGGTTCCAACTCCAATCTCCATTCTTTAAAACTTTAAAATGAATGAATTAATTTGAAAATCTTGTAAAAAGTTATATTTATTTCTGTGTATTTCAGGTCATATCAATACAAATCCATTTGTGTTGTTTTGATTCAGTAAAGATAATTAAAATAACAATAACCCATATACAGTGAAATTACTTGGAAAACAATATTATACAAAATGATTAATGAAAATTCTTTCAAATGGAGGGTTTGTTTTGGAACCAAATGCCATATATTTCAAAATAAGGGCATATTCACCCAAAACTTTTTAAAGGTAAATGAAAATCTTGTCACATTATAGCTATAATATATCTACTACATCAACTATAAAGTGGACAAATGGCTAATTTGATTCTAGTGTCAAATTGAAACCCAATAACAGTAATTTTCATGAGTGAATTAGTCAAAGGTTGTTCATTAACACTTATTTGTTCTCCAGATTACTGGACCACTGAAGAAGCCACCACTCCAGGTATTGTTTCAGTCAGAAAATATATGTTATACATAGACATTTTAATAGTTCACTTTCATTAGTTGGTGAGTAAAGGTTGTTCATTAATACTCTACTTTGTCTCCAGATTACTGGACCACTGAAGAAACCACTCCAGGTAGTTAGCATCAGTTTTGTTCTTCCCCACAGAAGTTACATGAAGTGTGGATTTGTAGTGTTCTACTAAAGACCGCTAACTGCATGACCCTTTGAGGATATGGGCCCTAAAGCTAATTTGATAACCAGGATATATATATATATATATATAGATGACATATGAATTCTTATCTTTCTTTAGTGAATTAGTCAAAGTCTTTGGTGTCGCCCCTGTCATTGGTCTAGATCTTGAAGTGGCTTGACCTGGCAAATCCTGCCTAAAGCTGGCAGGGCAGAGTTATACGCTAGGACAGGTTGACAGGGACAAAACTGGTGGTGGTGGGGAGAAATGTAGGGACTAGTGTAGATGACACCTGAGGCAGTGAAGCAGGTGTGACGCAGGTTAGACAAGTCATAAGGCAAGTCATTCTGAAGCAAGTGCTAAGACTCCGATTGGCCCAGAAAAATGTCAATTACAAGAATTAGCCAATAATGTTCCGCAATTCTAGCCCGCATGGCATGCAGATGAAGGGCAACCTTTAAAACCCCCAGAGATGTAGCTCACCCCTCCCTTCAGTATTCCCAGAGGGTTCAACTCCACACAGGGTTTCCTTTTTGTTTGGGAGTTTGTTTTCAGTTTTCGGGTATGGGCTGCCTACAGAAATCAAGTTTTCTTTCTTACAGTGTACTCACGGGCAGCTAGTGGATCAGCATGGTTGTTGAATGTGACACAAATTGTGAAATTACAGCTGACTACATTGATTGTTTTACCATGCAGTGTATACAGTATATATAACATATATATACAGTACATACATATATATATATATATATATGTGTGTGTGTGTGTGTGTATGAATATATATATATATATATATATATATATATATATATATATATATTCATACACACACACACACATACATTCTACCTTTTAGATTACAACTCCTGCCGGTACAATTGTGGCAACAACTTTGGTAGCTGTTCCTGCTCAAGTTCATGCCGATACTATGGAAACTGCTGTCATGACTACTATGGTAATAAATCACCTACATCTTTAAAGCAATTTGATATGGATTGATTTGTGCTTTAAAATTAATCTCTCTCTCTCTCTCTCTCTCTAGATTACTGTGGAAGTACAACATATCCGCCAGCCACCACAGGTAAGAGGACTACATTCATTGCAGAACCATCCCACATTATCAGTATGAAAGAAGCAGTCAGTGATTGCACAGGAAGTCGTGTTTGTTTACATTTATGTTTATATTTGAAATTATTAGTAGACACTTTTGTCCAAGACAGTGTGTAAAGGACCAAATTAAAATCCCCAGATATGTAGCTCACCCCTCCCTTCAGTATTCCTAGAGAAACTCCACAGAGGGTTTCCTTTTTGTTTGGGGGACATGCTGCTTCCACTGAGTTTGTCTCCAGTTTTCGGGTATGGGCTGCCTACAGAAATCAAGTTTTTCTTACAGTGTACTCACGGGCAGCTATGGATCAGCATGGTTGTTGAATGTGACAAAAATTGTGAAATTAAAGCTACTTTTAATACAAGTATATATGAATATGTATATATGTATATGAATACATACATGAACACACACACACATATTCTACCTTTTAGATTACAGCTCCTGCCGGTACAATTGTGGCAACAACTTTGGTAGCTGTTCCTGCTCAAGTTCATGCCGATACTATGGAAACTGCTGTCATGACTACTATGGTAATAAATCACCTACATCTTTAAAGCAATTTGATATGGATTGATTTGTGCTTTAAAATTAATCTCTCTCTCTCTCTCTCTAGATTACTGTGGAAGTACAACATATCCGCCAGCCACCACAGGTAAGAGAACTACATATTCATTGCAGAACCATCCCACATTATCAGTATGAAAGAAGCAGTCAGTGATTGCACAGGAAGTCTTGTTTGTTTACATTTATGTTTATATTTGAAATTATTAGTAGACATTTTTGTCCAAGACAGTGTGTAAAGGACCAAATTAAAATCCCCAGATATGTAGCTCATCCCTCCCTTCAGTATTCCTAGAGAAACTCCACAGAGGGTTTCCTTTTTGTTTGGGGGACATGCTGCTTCCACTGAGTTTGTTTCCAGTTTTCGGGTATGGGCTGCCTACAGAAATCAAGTTTTTCTTACAGTGTACTCACGGGCAGCTAGTGGATCAGCATGGTTGTTGAATGTGACAAAAATTGTGAAAGTACAGCTGACTACCTTTAATACATTGATTGTTTTACCATGCAGTGAGTGTGTATACAGTATACAGTATATATATATATATATATATATATATATATATATATATAAGTATATATGAATATATATATGTATATGAATACATACATGAACACACACACACACATATTCTACCTTTTAGATTACAGCTCCTGCCGGTACAATTGTGGCAACAACTTTGGTAGCTGTTCCTGCTCAAGTTCATGCCAATACTATGGAAACTGCTGTCATGATTACTATGGTAATAAATCACCTTTGTTTGGTTGGTTTGAGTGGTTCTAATAATTTGCTATTTATTAATGGCTGGTTTGTGCTCTGAAATTAATCTCTCTCTCTTTCTCTCTCTACCTGTCTTCTTTCTCTCTCCACCTATATCTAGATTACTGCTACATGACAACCTGGTACCCGCAAGCCTCAACACGTAATACAATTACTTTCAAACTGTTCCCTGTAGATAGTATATCAGTATTGTTTGATGTACAGTATGTCAGTATCATTTAGATGCATTATGATGTAGCAAAATCTTATCATTCTTCCAGCGGACCATCCAGAATGTGGAGGACACCTGGATGGTTCTGGAACTTTCTCCAGCCCATATTATCCAAGCTATTACCATGATAATGCCTACTGTGTGTGGAGTCTGTCAGCTCCATATGGACAAAGAATCCTCCTCAGTTTTTCAGATCTGGAGTGAGTGGAGAGATGCATTATTTTTTTACTGAACATTTACTGTTACTTTGCAAAATGTGTGTCACATTTGCTCCATGCACTTTTCTCTTCAGAATGGAGAACTGCTGTGACTGTGACTACATCACTGTGCATGACGGCCCCTCAGTGGGCTACAACCAGCTGGGTCGGCTCTGCCACAACTCCTCTCTGGACGTCTTCCACTCCTCCTCCAACCGCATGACTGTGCGTTTCCGTAGTGATGGCAGTGTTGTGGGTCGTGGCTTCCAGGCCCAATTCATCAGCTCCCTACCAACTGATGAAGGTGAGTGACATCTGAGAGACACCTGAGAGATACTTCGAGCATGTGGCTACAACATGTTATGATAAGAATCAATAATTATAAGGATGAGGATAAGGATAAGGATGATATCCTTATATTTATATCCTGATAAGAATGAGGATAAATATACTATACATATAATGTGATACTATAATATTCATATTGTGTTTTACTTAACTTATAGGCAGGGTGCAGTGTGCCTCAGACAACATGAACATTGTTATTTCAAGGTCTTACCTGATCGATCAGGGATTCAATGGTCATGATCTCTATGTCAATGATCAACACTGTCGGCCGACCATAAACAGTTACCAGGTGGTGTTTGAGTTTCCTCTCAACCGCTGTGGAACAGTGAGAACGGTAAGTGACATTCGATCTAAAAGTGCTCTTCACAGCACAAATACAACCCTTCTCTTCAGATATGTCAGTCCTGCACAGTATGCAGTGAATATTGTTTGTTACTTATTTGCATGGATTAACTGAATCATTTGTATTTCTTTTGTCCCCTACCCTATCCCTCATTCTATTCAGTTTGACAAGGGTCGTGTAATTTATGAAAATGCTGTGCAGGCATATTCAACCAGCTCTGGGGAGATCACACGTCAGTCAAGTTTATTCAAGTTGTCTGTTGTCTGTCACATGGAAAAGGACTCTGTATCACAGATCATTTATAAGGCCAAAAATAAAGGTAACTCTACCATCAGCGGAACTGGTCGATTCAATACCACCATGGCTTTCTACACCTCTGGGAGCTTCTACCAGCAAATCTATGAAGATCCCTATGAGGTAGATCTCAATGAGAACATGTATGTTCAGGTGAGCCTAAGAAGACCGGACAGCAGCCTTGTCCTCTTCCTGGACACATGTGTGGCCTCACCAAACCCACATGACTACGCTGACTACCGTGCCTACTATCTACTGCTCAACGGGTAAGACTACTAGGATAGATATATCTTGTTCCCCCTCCCTCCTCACGTTTCACTGTGGTAATATAGCAACACATTAAGGGCTAAACTATGGAAGAACAGGTAATTCTGCAATGACCATTTTTCTCTACCAGGTGTCAAAGAGACCCAACATTCCACACCCTTTTGAGCGGCTCTCGGAGTTACGCACAGTTTATGTTCCGGGCTTTCAAGTTCCTGCGGGCACATGATTCTGTGTACCTGCAGTGTAAGGTCCGCATCTGTCCTAAAGATGACCGCAACTGTGGTGTTATGTCCCAATGTGGCGCCCGCAAGACCCGAAGCCTGGACTCCAAGCACCAGACCGCCACCATGGTCCTGGGGCCTATCAGGCTGAAAGGTTAAGTCCCAACTCTTTAATAACTTTAATGACACTGCAGTGCATTTATCAAGCATGGACATATAGATTTAACCACCCATGAAGTATGCCTACACATTCCCACACACACACACACACATACACATGCAAGTATTTCATATTTGCAACATTCAATGTAAGAATTTCTCTCTTGTGATCACTGCCTTGTTTGAAAGTAAAGTTGGCCATTACAAATGAAAACATCTCCCCTTATTTGTGTCGATACTTATGTTATGGTTTAATGGGGAGTGTCATTGTATTAGAATAGATTACATCAGTAGTAATTAGACTCTTAACTTCCAGAGTATTAATGCACTGGATCAACTCTGTGTCTTCGATGTGTTCAGATGTGGAGAATCCTGCAGTGAAGCAGCTGGAGGACAACGTGGCTGAGGTGGATGTCTGAAGAAGCCACTGATGTCCCTGACCAGTTCAAATGAATCAATAAATCCATATTATTATTTCCTGTATACAAATCATGTCTATCGTGGCACTCTGATGCCTTACTACAAATAACTCTCTTTCTTCCCATAACTTTGTCAGTCAACAAAATTATTAAAGCATTCCAAAAAGGCAACAAGCAGAGTTGTGCATACTTTGTTGAGGAGGCTACATGGCCTTAGCTAAGTATTATTCATGACAACATTCTATTTTGATTTTGAAGACTTTCGACTCAAAATGTCATTGTCAAATGAAAGAACAGAAAACGATTCCTAAATGGCAATAGAATTCTATCACTGTAATACAATATAAGAATAATTCAGCAAAGACACCCAAACTAGAATTAAAGTCCACAGTAGCTACTCCAGGGCTGACAATAAACTGATACACAGAGTAGAAACAAAATGGTCAGATAAACAAATAGACAGAACAGGAAAGAAACGCACATGCACGTGCGCACGCGCACACACACACACACACACACACACACACACACACACACGCACTTAGAAGTGGTCATAAGGTCATGTCATAAGGTCATGTCAGAAAGGCACTCATGCAAGCACAATTACAGAAACAAACAAATATGTAGGCGACAATATGTTACATCATTTCTGTGACTACACAAGGAAATGATATATGGTGCATATTATGACAGCCTCTGCTTGTAAAATTGAGGCTTTCCAGTTGAGGATGACATGATGCGCCCCATCTCGACCCTTCTGCTATGTGCTGTGGCCAATCGATAGTAAAAGAACCCCTTTTTCACCAGCAGATGGCACTCTGTAACTGAAACAGAATTAGGCCTACACGCTGTAGTAGACTAACTAAACTTGGACTCTACACTAAAATCTCAAACAACTTTATAAGTTTGGTGCAATTAGGCAATTAGACAATATTCTAAACTTTAGACCAAAATGGCCAAATTAAAGTGAAAAATATATTTTAAAAAATGCATGTGAAACGGTTGTTCAGTTTCTGATTAATGTAGGCTAGGTTAGTCTCCATACGTACAGCTCTTTATTGTCCCAATGCTGATCATTTCCCCTTGTTCATGGCACATTTTAGCCTTTGTTTTGGCCTAGGTATAATGTCAATTGATAGTAGTCTGGAGTCGGAGAGCAGACTGTCTGCATTGATACAGCGCGTAACTTACGTTGTTAACGTAACGCAGTTCAACAAGCTTTACGCTAGTGTGTCTGTGGTGCCCCACCGCATAGACAGGCAGAGCAGGCACGCTCACGCAGGCACTAAGGTGAAAACGGGAGATGGGCTGAAATCCTATACACGCTGTCTACACAACTTCTTCAGTGGTACAGAACCATGTAAGTTGCCAGTTGGCGCTAGCGTCTTCGCTCGTGTAACCTGTTTCTAAAGATGTGTTAAACTGGCTTGCTCTGTTGTCAGATTTAGCATGGATTTTGAACTTGTTCAAACTTGCTACATAAGTTAACGTTAGCTGCGTAGCCAGTTAGCTAGCTACCAAGGTAGGCTATATGACCACGTTAAGCAAACTGAAAAGTTACCGTTACAACATTGTTTTTGGTTACATAGATAATATGTTATAGATATGGTAGAAATGGGTCGTGACAAGAGCTGGTTATGGTTAGCGTTAACAGTGATTGCTATCGTGCAAGGTAGCTAGGGCTAGCTCTCCCACCAGTGGGATTGGCTAGGATAACATTGTAAGCACTGGCTAAGTTAACTTTTTGTGTAAGGTTTGCGTAAAAGTAACAGAGATTTGACGATTGTATGCGTCAAAACCTTCAGATGTCCATGTGTTTACACTGTAGGTAGCGATGCTCGTTCTAAAAGCACTGTTAAAATGAATCGGCTGGAAACAATCTCAAACAGTCATCATCAGGCCATAACAGATGTGGGAAAGACTAGATTAAAGGAAAAGACAACTTGTAAATTGTGTGGTTGCCAGTTTGTGAGGTTGAAGTTGGTTCTGAAGTATCACTGCGTTTTGTGTGTGTGCAGGCGTGTGTGCTTGTTACAGTTAGAGATAGCGCTAGTGATATGACAAGTTCTGTTTTTTTCTGTGGTGACTTGAGATGCAACACGTTTATCGATCGTGTTCATATCTAAGATTGATAATGCATTTGATAGGTAAAGCACTCCCATGCTTTTGTCTAAGCCTTGCTAAACAAGAAATCATAGCACCAAATCAAAATACTGAACATGCTGACCTATATGTCTGGTAATATAAACTGTGTGGCGAACTATGAGATATACCTGCACTTTTTCCCACTGCAGTGGACAAGCATTTTAGGTCACTGAACGGAATGAATTAGCCCTTAGGACTAATGCCTATAGTTTTTCTTTGTGGCATGTCCATATCACAAGTCTTACTGATATGAAAGGATTAACGCAAGCATTTACCGTTCACATACCATACACCTTACAGCAAACTCAGAGGCTCACCTAAGTTGACTTCCTTCCTTTTCACTGCAAAACACAGGAAACTCACGTGGGCTGCAAGGTGGCCTGGTCATGCACACACCTATTGCTGCAAACTAGGCAAGCCACACTGGTCTCTTAGAGACATTACATGGAGACAGAGAGAATGTAGCGAAATGCAAACTGTTGTTCAGCAATGCTGAAAAGTCTGTTGTCGTAATTTTGTCAATTTAGATATTTGAGCTCACAATCACTAACGAGTCCTCTCCTCTGGCAGAAAATCCAACACTACCCTATTGTTTTTCTATTTGTTTATTGTATTCAAACAACTTCAGGCTTGCTTAGTGCTATGCTAGTGTATAGTCTGTGGTCTAGCGCCAGAGAGGCAGAGTTTGGACTTGGGGTCTGAAGATAATGGTGACCTGGTTTTCACCTTGTGCTCCTGCAGTTGTTGGCTGTTTGCAGAGGTCTTTTTGTGAAGTGTGTGTGTGTGTGTGTGTGTGTGTGTGTGTGTGTGTGTGTGTGAGAGAGTGAGTTGGTGTGTGTTAATGCACACAGCTACTATTGCATACTATTCAGATGCTGGGCAGTCCTGAATTACTTTCTCTGGTGCTCAGGGAGTGTTTTAGGATGATTTGCTGTTTAACTGTGATGACAAAAGTAAAGAGTGTGTGTGTGTGTGTGTGTGTGTGTGTGTGTGTGTGTGTGTGTGTGTGTGTGTGTGTGTGTGTGTGTGTGTGTGTGTGTGTGTGTGTGTGTGTGTGTGTGTGTGTGTGTGTGTGTGTGTGTGTGTGTGTGTGTGTGTGTGTGTGTGTGTGTGTGTGTGTTTAAGATACATTCTATATTGAAGACATTCAGACCATGGGCCTAGGTTATGGCAGAGACTAGCTATGTAACATTCAGGAGGGAGAAAACAATAGAAGGGATTAAATCATATATTAAAGAGGAAGATGAATGGAATTACTCAGCAAGATTAGGGGATTAAAGCAAGGCTATCCTATTCCCCCCCACCCTGTCCGAATAGAAAGAATCATCCAATGTAATAATAGACAAACAAACACACACGCTCTATATGTCCATACACACACAGTAATCATACACAGCCTTGCATACCACTGATTCCTTTTGCAATGTTTCATAAAGTAGGTCAAAAAGACGCCCCCTCCCCTACACACGTGTACACACACACACACACACACACACACACACACACACACACACACACACACACACACACACACACACACACACACACACTTCAGTCATGTTCTATCTGGGCTCATCTGGGACACTTGTCTCTCTTCATGCCATTGGAGTTATTTGTGATGTTTTTAAAAACTAAATAAAAATGCAGACTGCATTTCCCCCTGTAAATGCATCTATCCTTTCAGTCATTCTAACATGCCCACTGCCTCTCCCTGTTCATGGCAAAATAATTTAAATGGTGACACATTACTTTTCCTGCTAGCAATATTTTAACGAGTAGAACAAAAAGCTGAAATCCCTCGGGTCCTATAAGCCACTAACTATTTTAGGTCTGAACGCAAAAACAGGCTTTTCTCGAGTTATGTAGAAGGTGTGTTCAGCCTAGGTGATTTATTAGACTTATCTCTTTCACAGCCTTGTAATGGTAATGTGTGATATTGGAAGCTTCATCTCTGCAGGCTGAAGTAGCCTAGCTTTTAAATGTCAAGGTGGTAGCCTGTGTACAGTGGCCTGTGCCTTTGGCCTGTGCTTGAGTTTGACTTTCTTCTCAAGCTTCTTTTTGGTGTGCCTGACACAAGTTTGAGGTGAACATGACCGGGCATGCCTCTCGTTACGCTCCAGTCAAACACAACAGCCTCCCACACATACAGCGTGTGCTTTGAGCTGAGGTGCTGCTTTTCTGATATGAAGACTTCAGAATTGGCTGGCCTAGGTCTAGCCTATGTCTTCTGAGCTCACAGCACCAGTCCCTGACGAGCGTCACATGCGTCGATCAATGCACCAAGTAAGGACTATTGAATTCCTCTCCTCCTATTTTGTTCCACCCCTAGGAGAGCCGAGGGTTAAACCGTATACTGTTTGCATTGTGATTTCGTTGGGCAATTAGGCTACTGCAGCCTTTGTGCCTTTGCAAAGACCCCCACTATTGCTTTAGGTAAAAGGTAAAAGCTGAGAAATTATGTTCCTTCTGCACTCAGGTTGCCCTTCATCCATCTGCACAGCAACTGCTGCTTGTACTGATAGAAACCCAGTCTGGTGCTGTGATAGAGTAGAGTTATGCGTCTAGAGACTATTGCAGTCCTCGCACCAGGATTGTGTTCATTTCCTCGTTCTTTGATGTCCTGAGTGTTGAGTGTGACTTCACTCATTCCATTTATTTCAACCTGACCTATTTTCCCTCCTTGTCTCCTCTCCAAATCAGATGAGGTGTGTCTGTCTGTGTCTTTGTCTGTGTGTGTGTCTGTCTGTCTGTCTGTCTGTCTGTCTGTCTGTTTGTGTGTCTGTGTGTGTGTCTGTGTAGGAGAATACTTGTGTAAGCGAGAAGGTACTGGCAGGCATAGACAGACACACAATCCTAACAGATGAGGACAGAGAGCCTCCATTTGGAATCGTCCTGTTATCACGAGAGGACAATAGCGCTGCCTGCCTCCCCAGTCAATCACTGGGCAGCGAGCACGTTCGTGTCCCCTTCCGTCAGGGTGACGCTGACGCCAACGCTCGCGCTCTGTGGGGCAGGGGGACATTCCGGCAGACAAGAGGCCGCTTTATACTCGAGGCCCTAGAACATGGCACGATGTGTTCTGAGGAGGGCCTCTGGATGAATCATGCTAAAGTTCTGCCCCTGCATTGTTGCCCCTTGCACAGTGACACAGCTGCCTTTGTGTCTTTGATAAGCCCTTTGTGTGATTCGTCTTCTCGCTCTTCTTTTTTTTTTCCATATCATCGTTTTGTCGCTCACAGGCCTGAAGTGTCCAGGCCTGTAGTCTTTAGAAGGAGATAAGGCTGCCATTATCCGTCTGAGGGAGCATTGTTTAATTAAGAGGGTGCTGTTTAATTAAGAGGGTGCTGTTTAAACTCTTCATCACACTGTCTCCTCTCTCCTCTCTCCTCTCTTCTCTCTTCTCTCTCTCCTCTCTCCTCTCTCCTCTCTCCTCTCTCTCCTCTCTCCTCTCTCCTCTCTCCTCTCTCCTCTCTCCTCTCTCCTCTCTCCTCTCTCCTCTCTCCTCTCTCCTCTCTCTCCTCTCTCCTCTCCTCTCTCCTCTCCTCTCTCCCTAAGTCCTGTCCAGTACCGTCCCCCTCGTCCACCGGCTGACGCGTCGCCCCACTGGCTTGTATCTTTCTCCTCTCACGCTCTCTATTTATAAACGAGAGAAGTGTTCTCCTCGCTCTCTTGTCTCCTGCTCTTCCTCCCTCCCTCCCTCCCTCCCTCCCTCCTCCTCCTCCTCGCTCTCACTCGTCTCACGCTCACACTGCTGGCCCTTGTTCCGCCCACTCAGCTGCAGACTCTTGTCTTGTGTGCAAGTCTGAGTCTTTCCCTCCTCATGCCCCCCCCCCCCCCCACACACACACACACACCTCCACCCCCACAGCCGCAACCACCAACACCACCACTCCACCCTTTCTTTGCAACTTTCACTGTGCGCTCAAACTCCTTCTCTTTCAACCTGGCCCCAGCATGGGTCGGATCCATCTGCATTAAACTATCACTCAGGTCATGAAGGGTGCTGGGTGTGTGTTTCAGCTGATAGTGAATGGAGTGATTTCAGCTTTTTAATCAGCATCTGACATAATTTGTGAGTTATCTCCTTTGCTGAATATGCAGAATGGCCAAAAGTAGACATTTTGTTCCAGCAATCATGTCATCTGTGGTCATGGTGACATAACATAGACTGTTCCCGCTGTTGACGCTGTTCTCGTTTTCGGTTATGCCATTGACCAAGTTAGCATCATGGCTGAAGCTGTGATTAAGAGTGTTAATGTCCGTGTTGTGTGAACAGGTACAGTAAGTACACGAACACTGGCCTTGCAATCAGACACAGCTGGTACGTGCAGTTCTCTTTGACTCACAGGCCCACATGCAGGCTCCAGTCAGTAGGGCTACCCTCAATCTGTTATCTAGACCGATAAATTTGCCTGGAACGTCGTCTGTTTGATACAGATCTCTCATGCTGATTTTGGGGTATGTGACGTGGGTCTGCTGTGTGATTCACACAAAAATGAATCAATGAATAGGACTCTTCAGACTCGGGTGGCTGTTTGGATCCGGCCCCAAACTCTGTTTGGAGCAAGGCATGGTAGGAAGGAATCGCAGGAATGACAGACAGACAGGCAGGCAGGCAGGCAGGCAGGGGAGAAGGAGGGGAAGAGCCAGTCGGAACAGAGCGAGAGCTGGAGAAAAGAAAACAGAGCCAGATGGAGAGAGAGATCTCATCTCATCTCTCTCTCTCTCTCTCTCTCTCTCTCTCTCTCTCTCTCTCTCTCTCTGCGAGACACTCAATGCCCTGTGTCTTCTTTCCTCCACTACAGCATTTGCCGGCGACGTTTGCGTGCTTGTGGCATGAGCAGCCGGCACCATGCCTTACGTGGATCGGCAGAATCGCATCTGTGGCTTCCTGGACATCGAGGAGCAGGAGGGCAGCGGCAAGTTCCTGCGCCGCTACTTCATCCTGGACACGGGGCTGCAGGGGAGCCTGGTCTGGTACATGGACAACCCACAGGTGAGCAGCCAAAGCTATTGGGGAAAAGTTACATGCAGGTGAAATCAATTTGACTTGATGTCTGTCTAGGCCTCTCTGCTGTGAAGCACTTGCACACCTCTGGCCTAATGTTATGTTAAAAAGAAATGTTTTCAAAAAATGCTACTAGCCTTAAATGAAAATATATTTTGCTTAAAAAAATAAAATAATAAACAGAGTAATGTAAAGCATCTTGTCTCAAATGTCAGATTGCACCTTAGCTTTAGCCTTAGCTTTGACTTAGCTTGTATATTGCGTGCAGCCCTTGAGCATCACCGGAGGCATACTAAACATGTGTGTGCATCCCTGTCTCAGTAGTCCTGGCCCCTAAGAATCCCCTCTATCAATAATACATAGATATCTATTTTGAGAGTCCTCTGCTTGTTTATGTCTGTGTGAGTGAACTACATTTGGTATTCTTGTCTGACACGTTGACATTATTTATTTCTTTTCACGTCTGGGCAGAATCTGCCCATAGGTGCAGCCTGTCAGGGTTCACTTAAGCTCACCTACATCTCCAAGGTGAGTTGTTTCTCTCTCTCTCTCTCTCTCTCTCTCTCTCTCTCTCTCTCTCTCTCTCTCTCTCTCTCTCTCTCTCTCTCTCTCTATCCCTCTCTCTCTCTCTCTATCCCACCATCATCACACAGCCCAGTGTAAATTATGTAAGGCCTCTTCCCTGGAAGAATGTGTTGGAAGTGATCTCTGACCGCATCAGTCTGCAGAGCATCCTTTATTTAACGCCATCTTTGTCTCAGCCTTTCAAGAGACTAGAATATGGTGTTATGCTGACTTCTTCACATCATCTGTCCCATAGAACCCATTTTTACTTTTTTATTTTGGATGATGTAGCCTAACTTTGGCATTGATGGTGGGTTTGTGGTAGTTTTGGTATTGCTGAATGAAAGTGTTTATCAGTGATTTCCTGCTGGAGGAAAAGCAACCAACGCCTGTCATGATGAATTCTCTCTATGTCTTCCTCTCTCTCTCTGTCTGTCTCTCTTTCTCATCTTCTCTCTTTTCTTCTCCTCTCTTGCTCTCTCTCTCTCTCTCTCTCTCTCTCTTTCGTTACTTCAGGTCAGCGATGCCACCAAGCTGAGGCCAAAGGCCGAGTACTGTTTCGGTGAGTACTGTACTGTACTGTACTGTGTGTGTGTGTGTGTGTGTGTGTGTGTGTGTGTGTGTGTGAGAAGCGTGCAAAGACACAGGCCTCGTATGGCTCATCCTGTGGCTGGTGGGTGTGTTCTGGTATTGGTGGTTTTCTCAGCGGCAGAGGAAACTGAGGAGGGAGGAGGATGGGGGTGAGATCAGTCTCAGTCTCAGGCCCAGGCCCAGTGTTGACCCTTTCCACAGTGAGCTCTGTTTAACAAACACGCTCCCGTTTCCTTCTGGCCGCCCTCGTCCCACACGCACTTGCACAGTCACGGTCACCCCCGTATACAGGAACACACTCACACACACACATACCACAAAAATATTCACAAACACTCAGACATGCAACCTCTGAAGAATCTCTCTTTCTCTCTCTTTGTCTGTCTGTCTGTCTGTCTGTCTCTGTCTTTTTCGCTCTCTCACTCTCTCACTCCTCTCTGTCACACACACACACACACCCAATCAATCATGTGCTCTCTGTCACACACCAACATGTGTGTGAGCGCGCGCATAAGCGTACAAAGGCTCACTGTTTCCACAGTGGGATTTCCTCGGACGTGACGGGACGTCCTCTGCTGCTGGTCTTATCAGCGGTGGTGTCGTCTCAGGCAGGGCCAGACCCGGCTGTAGATGTCCTCCTCTTCCTCCTTCTCCTCCTCCTCCTCCTCCTTCAGACTGCCCAGACAGAGAGCAGGGGATTGGCCCTTGGGCACACCTGCTGTTAGTGAGGAACTTAAACAGTAATGCACACTTTTATTCAGGACCCTCTCTAAAGCATGCATGGTAAGCTTGACCTCATACAAGCTTTAGCGTATCCTTGTCTAAGTGTTACACACACACACACACACACACACACACACACATACACACACACACACACACACACACACACATACACACACACAGAGAGAGAGAGAGAACCATCTCTCACAAGATGCTGGCATCCTCATCAAAATCTCCTTGGTTAGTTCACAGTGTTTATAGATATCCTGGCGCAAGGTGTGATTCTGCCATTACTTACAAAATCTCCTTCAAAGCAAGGGGTTATTGGTGACTGTGTGATGGGACAGTAGATACTGAACACATGGGGTTGAAGGTAGCTAACATTAAACAAGTAGGAAGGTAGCTAACATGTAAGGAAACGCCTTTGATAGCAGTGCACGTGTACTGTACCACGATGGCAATCTTTCAGTCAGTCAGATGAACCCTGACGTGTACCAGGTCTCTTAACATTTTTCTTGTGTGCTTTTTTTTTCTTCTTTGCTGCAACCTAGTTGCAATGTTCTATTCAGTAGTGTTTTGACTGTAAGCCATGTACAGTATATGGATGGTTTCAGTGTGTTCATTCAGAATACTCATTGTACATTGCCATTTGGACGTGCATTGTGCAGTGGACGATTGCGAATGCGAGTCCGTCGTGGTGTTTTAATCTGAATGGAGCGCGCCTTTCAGTTGCCATTATTGTGTCGTGTTTCCGAACCCAAATGTGTTTCCACTTACGGAGTGGCGCTGCTCGCGTGTTGTTTTGGCGGCGGGGGCTGTTTGGCTATTTATCGGTGCCTTACGGTAAGGAGGCCCACAGCGCCGACGCCGACGGCGTGTGAATCATACAGATGCCCCGGCCAAAAAGCATGACTTATGAGCGGGTTATGCACAGTGACTCAACCACAGAGACCCGTGAGTGTGTGTGTGTGGGTGTGTGTTTGTGGCGGTGTGTGTGTGTGTGTGGAATCTCGAGTTCCACTTTATGGCTTGGTTGTGCCAGTCAGTATGGCTCATTTGTGTGCACGCTTCCCCTCCACAGATTTTTGGGCTAAAATGTAACTAGGTCCCTGCCCGAGATAAATGTTGAGATAAACACGCCTGGCCGACCCTGAGGCATCAGAACATACCACACACACACACACACACACACACACACACACTAACAAGAAGGGCTCACACATGCGCTCATAGACCTCGCACACATGCTCTCTCTCTCTCTCTCTCTCTCTCTCTCTCTCTCTCTCTCTCTCTCTGACAGATACACATGCACACACCTACACGGCCTACCTTAGTCACACAGTCCCATTACACGCATGGTTGCACACATTAACTCGCCCACACTCACTCTCGTTTTCTCCGTCTATCACTCTTTCTTTCCTCTCCCTTGCTTTTTTGACCTCCCATCTCACTCTCTCTTCTCTCTCTCTCTCTCCTTTGCTCGGTCTCTCCATTCTCTCTCTCTCTCTCTCTCGTACTAATTTACATTCATGGAGGAAGAAGGGCCTCCATTGTGCTTGCAGACCTCTTCACACCATACCCCCCCTCCACCCCCCCCCCCCCCCCCCCCCACTAACCGAGTTTACTTCAGCAGAGAAGGAGTGAGCAGAAAATAAATGACAGAACAAGAGTGGGAGGCCCTTTCTTTCTGGGGCACTTTCACTCACTCAGAACTAATGTGCGCTCACTCCACAGCCCTGCAGTCAGCGCGGCACACACTGTGCGGTGTGGTGTGGTGCGGTGCAGAGCGCTGTGGGGGGGGGGGGGAGATGCGGAGGGGATGTGTGCGTTGGGAGCGCGAGCGGCGCTGTCCTAGGTGTGAACTCTTTAGGGGCTGAAATGGACCACTGTTGAGGTGCTCCGTTGAAAAGTGTCCCACTGGAATTACAAGCAGCTTTCCCCAGTTCAGAGTGTGCTGCTGTGAATGGCCATTGATTGCCCTTTCCAACTTTTAACTCTCTTCACCCCCCCCCCTCTCCCCCTGTCCATCTCCCTTGGTTTCTCTCTCTCTCTCTCTTTCTCTTTTTTTCTCTCCCCCTCTCCATCTCTTTTGGTTTCTGTCTCTTTCTCTCTCTCTCTCTCTCTCTCTCTCTCTCTCTCTCTCTCTCTCTCTCCCTCTCTTTCTCTCCCTCTCTCTGCCCCCCCCCCCCTCTCCCTGTGTTTGCAGTCATTAACGCCGGCATGAGGAAGTTCTTCCTGCAGGCGAATGATCAGCAGGACCTGGTGGAGTGGGTCAATGCACTCAACAATGCAACCAAAATCACTGTGAGTATTATGTGATCACACACACACACACACACACACACACACACACACACACACACACACACACACACACAGGCCTTGCTTCCTGCTTGTCCTCGCTGTGAGTGAACGTAGTGTGTGATGTGTTGGTATCTATAATTAGCGTGATTAGTGGAGCGGGGTTCACAGTAGGGAAATTAGAGGCCTCCATGCACCCAGCTGCCAGCACAAATATGCCTCCGCACCACACACACTCTGCTACCCCTCCTCATCCCATCTACTCCTCCTCCTCCTCTTCCCCTCTTCCACTTCCTCTTCCCCTCTTTTTCACTATCATTCTGTTACTTTTTATACTGACAGTATATTCATACCCCTCAAGTTCTCCCTTTATATGTGACTGTATTTCCTTCTTTTTTCTCTTTTTTCCCCTCTATTTACCCTTTATTCTCCCTTCCTTCCTTATCATTACTCTTCTCTTTGTCTTTCTATCGGGGTCCATCTATCTGTATGTGTCTCTATGTCTGTCTGTCTGTCTGTCTGTCTGTGTCTGTGTGTGTGTCTGTGTTGTCATTACTGTGAGAGTGGCTCACACCCTCTATGTCACATAACCATGCCTGCAGGTTGCACAACAGGATGCTGCATTGTTTACACGGACCACGCTCCTGCATCATCACTTCCTCAGCTGACCCCACACATGCTCACGCACACGCTCACTTACACACACACATATTACACACACCCCTATCCCACAAACTCACACACACACACACACACACACATATATACACACACTCCTCCCCCAGACACACACACACACACACACACTACAGAATTTCACAAAAAATCTCACACACATTCACATGATATATGACACTCATGTGCTTGCTCTCACCCTTACGTAATAACACGCACACACACACACACACACACACACACACACACATGCACAAGTGATAGACACCAGAATACACACTCATAGACTAATGTGCCAACAGGAACGGGAACACATTGCATTTATATAGTGCGTTTCAAGGCATGCAAACTGCTTTACAGTCAAATGAACCTCAACTTACTACATAATAACCCCCCACTCACACCACTCATACTCCTTGAGTGAAGCAATTGTAAAATCTGTGTCATCATTTGTGTGTGTGTGTGTGCGTGTGTGTGTGTGCGCGTCCCCAGGTGCCAAAGCCTTGTGAGGCAGCCCAGGCAGGTGAGCTGCAGAGGGGCCAGTGTGAGGGCCAGGGCTTCAGGAAGCAGGTCTCCTACAGGACCGAGATCATAGGAGGGGTCCCCATCATCACACAGACTCAGGTGCGGTTGCTGCTCTCAAGGCTACGGGTGATCATTTAGGTTGTGGAGGATGTGTGTGTGTGTGTGTTTACTTGCTCCTCAGTCTCTGGTGTGAACCAGGCCAGAGGGTTGAGAAGAACGGGCTGTGATGTCGAGATTCAGTTGGGGATAATTGGGGTGTGTCTATCTGTCAGTGATGCTGCATTTGTTGGGGGTGTCTGAAACTGGGTCTCCATCCAAATCCCAAATGCTTGCAAATGAGGAATAAGCTGTAAAAGAGAACCTTACATAGCTAAAGCTTTACTACAATAAATATTGCTACCAGAGGAGGAGTCCAGACGTTTAGGTGCTGTGTCCACCAAATGCGTTTTTTACAGCCAGAGCGCCCTCAACCTCCTTTTCTCGGCGCTTCGATTAGTGTTTATTGTTGCTAAGTTACCAAAACCAGAGACGGTTTATAACGAGAAGTGCCATTGACGAGCCCGGCGCTGTTCTAAAAGTTGAACAGATTTCAACTTGAGCGCTCTGAGCGCTGCGGTAAAAAACGGTCAGCGCACAATATTGAAAATTGTCGCCGTCGGCGCAAAAAACGCGTTTGGTGGACACAGCACCTTAAGCTGTAGACCAGGGGTAGGCAACCTGCGGCGAGGGCCTCATGTGGCCCTTTAGCTCCTCTCTAGTGGCTCCCTGGCTTCCTCTGAAAATGGAAGTGTCGGCTTCAAGCTGTCCCACAGTTAGTGGAAATATCACTGTACGATACAGCATATATGAGGGTGGCAAGTATGCCATATGACTGAATCTAGTAAAAGAGATTTTTAAACTGATTTTTTTTTTTTAAACGGTTCCGAAATTTTGCGGCCCCAGACAGATTTAATTTTATTTCTGGTAAAAAAAAAAGGCCCTTTCAAGAGAAAAGGTTGGTGATCCCTACACTAGACAGAGTGTGATTTCTGGACCTGTTGCCCTGATGACCCTACAGCTGATCAGAGCCCTTCCCTTGACTAGTGTATCCTGCGTTATGTTGAACCGTGCGGCTCAGCACTGCACTCATCTGGACTCGAACCCGCAAACAGCAGCACCTCGGATCGGAAGTCGAGCGTGCTAGCAATTAAGCTACAATCCCAGGCTGCTAGCTCTCTTGCCAGCACTACTCTAAAGCTGTTGGGAGGGAGGTTAACCAGTTTGCATACTGCAAAGCTATGGACCAGCTGATGTTGGCACCTTAAATAAATATTTAAAAATTTAAACTCTGAGTTGCTCCGGTGAACCTCTTTTATCTCTATGGACCAGCTGGTTACTGTTACATTAGCTCACATAGCACAGCACAACTCACATAACACAGCTGAACCAGTGAAGGTATTCTTAAGGCAAACTTTCATTTGATGGCCATACAATATGCAAATGAGCTGAATCCAGCTTAAGTCTGTCAGTCAGTCATGCTGATGCATGTTTCTGCCAGTGATGTGGAGTGATGGGTGAGTCTGTGTCTATGTGGGGAGGTTAGGTTGGGTGTGTCTATCTGCTGAAATTGAATGTGTCTGTCTTGATACCTGCATGTCTGCCTCTGCCTGGTGGTGGTGATGATGAGTGAGATGCTGAAGTTGAAGGACTAGATATTTGTGTCTGTGAGTGTGACGCCTGTGCCTGTGTGTGTGTGCGCGCGGCTCCTCAGCAGGAGGGAGCAGACGGCCAGAACGGCGGCGACCGGGAGGCCCTGAAGCGCTCCCACAGCCAGCACCCCTACCGGCCAGCCCAGGAGCAGGCCGTCCTCAAGGCCGGCTACTGCGTCAAGCAAGGAGCTGTGGTGAGCACCGCACGCGGCCGAAAAACTGCAGATGGCCTACGGATGTGACTCAGGCTTGAGATAGGACTTTGACTCAACCGTGTAGTACGGTGGTTGATGTCGTTAAAGCCTCAGTGGGTTTATGCAGCAAGATTTGGTTTCAGTTTAGCTGCAGTTTTGGTTATTGGTTGACGTCAAGACAAGCATTGTGGAGTTTTCCTCCAAAACTTGTGAGCCATCTGCCTAGAAAGCATTCAGAAACCTTTTGGACACCACATAAAGCATTAAAAACGTGGACATTTTCAAAAAAAGACCTTCAATAGTCCTGTTTGCACTGATATGATCTTGCCTCAATTCCAACTTGTATCTTCTAGCAATATGGTTGTCATAGTGACTGCTAATGACATATACTGTATGTCTATATGTTCTATACTCATATTCAAAATTAATCTGAACATGGTACCAAAAGTAGTTTGTTTAAAAATGTACCCAAAGTCCAAATTGCCAAATTGTTGAGTAGTGTTGCTTTAACGGACATTGTGGCTGTAGATGGTAAATATTTTCACTCTGATGTGTCTCTGAATAGAAAACAATTGTAAGACAACTGTGTTATTTAGGTATAACAAAAACCTTAAAGAACATCAAGTGGTGAGATTTTTTTGCTTTTAATCAAACAGATGAAAAACTGGAAGCGCAGATATTTCATCCTGGAGGAGAACTCCTTGAGCTACTTCAAGTCTGATCTAGTGAGTCCTTTTCATTCTTTCAATTCATACAGCACTCCAAAAAGTCTTTATTCTTCCACACATGGACTCTGTCACCCGGCACCCACCCAAGCATGTCTGAACCCTGGTCTCAGCAACACCGTGTGTGTGTGTGTGTGTGTGTGTGTGTTATTGTAAAAGAGACCACTGCACATTTGTCTGATGTCATCCTATGGTTGCTGAGTGACATTTGAATAAATTGACGGGCATATTAAAATTTGCAGTGGTCTCTTATTTTTGAATATGGCAGTCAGCAACCATAGGATGATATCAGAAAAAATGTTCAGTGGTCTCTTAATCTTTCCCAAAGCCATATATACAACATATATACATGCTGCAGTACATGCTAGAACATGCAGAGGACTTTGCCTCTGAAATTCCACCTCTTCATGGAGTGTGCGAGTTCATATGTGCTCTTGAGATTATCCTCAGAAGGGCAAGTCTCTACATGTTATGAAGTGTTCTTACCCTGCAGTGTTGCTTCGGGGCCGATGGCACTTACAACAGCTGACGTTTCTATTTTTATTTATTTTTATTTTTTCAAATGAATTCGTCTGAACAGGTGGCATTAAAATGTATGGCAAAGCAACAAAAATAAACGCTGATGACTTGACCCCCAAAAATCACATCAGGGTTTTAAAATGTCAGAGGCCCGCGGACATCAGAGTCCTGCTTATGTCACATCTGTATGCATGACACATCGAGCGCTGAAGTAAATGCAGCACAATCAGATGTACTGGCCCAAGGGGCTAGTGGGAGGAACATCTTATGTTGGCCCATGAGGATTTCAGCTTTAGCTGTTATCAGTGGACAATGCCATCACTCCAGGGGACCAACCCAAACTACCCTGCCTGTCTCTGTTGCGAGACTTATTTAATAATACTCTCACTTCCTTCTTGTGGATGTCTTGTTGTTGCATTGAGCGTTTGACCTTTGAGCTCAAGATTAGTTATAGGAAATGTGTGTGCGTGTGTGTGTGTGTGTGTTTGTTTGCACATGTACACACACCCTTATTTTATGCCCTCATAATCACACTTTTGCTCTCAGGCTAAAACAAGCGAGCGTGGCGTGTTGTTAACCCTCTCCCTTGCTGACAGGAGAAGGAGCCTCTGCGTCTGATCGCGCTGAAGGAGGTCCACAAAGTTCAGGAGTGCAAACAGAGGTGAGGAAGTGACAGTCTAAGCACTGGTATCAGAAACCGATGGAGTTTCTCTTCCCTAGATTATTGCTGTTCATTTGAAAATCACCAACATTCGTCTAGGGTCCTATATTTAAAAAAAAAAAACATTGCCACCTTCCTTTTGTCATGGTTGAGTTATTCCTGTTTTGTCATGTCTGAGTCATTTCTTCATGTATTTACAGCGATATAATGATGAGAGACAATCTATTTGAAGTAGTCACATCCTCCAGGACCTTTTACGTCCAGGTGAGCCGTCCTAAAGTGGTACCACTGTGTAAACAGCGTTCTTAACGTGTGTGTGTGTGTGTGTGTGTGTGTGTGGTTTAGTCTCCTGACTTCATCATCTGTCCATCACAGGCTGATAGCCCAGAGGAGATGCACAGCTGGATCAAAGCCATCTCGGGGGCCATCGTCGCCCAGAGAGGGCCTGGCCGAACAGCCGCTTCAGTATGTACACACACACACACACACACACACACACACACACACACACACACACCCATACACTTGCCCGCATATGAACTGTTTGAGCACCTACACACACATTTATCATCACCAGGTGATTGCCCCATCTCATCAGTTCCTCCACAGCTATGGTAGCATTTGTCTTGAATATGAATGAACGGGACCAAATGACTTATTCAAATGACCTTTATTGTTCATGCTTGTTTCTTTTGCCGTCTACAGTGTTTGCCATCTTCTGAGCCCTCCACTTGCACCCACTAGCTTATGCACACACACACACACACACACACACACACACACATGCACGCACAGTGCACACACACATGCACACACACACACACATAGAAAAGGGAGATGTGGTAGTGAGTGTGCACTGACTGCAGCAGGTGAAGGACAGAAGTCAGTGCTAGCAACATGGTCCTTGCTGAGAAAGGAGAAAAAAAAGTGCAGATGCAACCCTGTCACACACGCTGGCTCAAGCATGGGTAACATAAATGGAGTTCCACGCAAAAGTAACAATAAATGATATTTATTAAGTAATAATAGAAAGTCAGTATGATGAAGCTATGAAAAGTAAAATGTAGTGCAATAGTGTCTAGGGGTAGTATAAGTACAATGGATCAACAGACTCAAACTATAACATAATAGAACGACGGTCGAGAGGAGAGGGAGTCCGCCCGCATCATGGGAAGTGGCCATTTTATCCACTGGCCCACATCAGGCCCAAATCTCTCACACCTGTGCGCTGACACGTCTACCGCCCCCTGCTGGAACAATGAAACAAATAGAAAGATAATAGAAGAATGGGCGGGGTGCAGGTCTGACCATGACAGGGTCGTGACACCCCCCCTCTTAAAACAGACGATCCACCTTGGTGGGAAGTCTGCACCAAGAGTAAACATTCAAACCATTTTAAGCTATAACATTTTTAAAAACCTTTGGGCATAGACAACAATAGAAAATCCACCACCACCAACACCCATAACCCAACCAGACTTTAGAAACCCATCCACCACCAGTCTTTATCAGCCTACTGCCCTCTAGACTTCCCCAAACCTCCCAGTCTCAGCACAACCAGCAATCTCCGGCGCCTGGAAAAAGCAAATTTAAGGATAGACTGGACAGGAGACAGGAGAAACACAAAGACAGGTGACAGAACAAGACATGGCAATCATTTAGGCTTAGTAGTCTTCAAGTCATGGGACAGGGCATCAGCCATGGCATTATCCGTACAGCCGATGTGACGAATACCTATGAGCATGATTCAACGAATATTTAAGTTCTGTATCTAAACACTTCTGCTTTTGTGGAGCAACTCGAAAAACCCGTTGACAAATGGGCAGTGTACCGCCAACCTCAATATCGTGTTGAGTTGAATCAGTAAAGGAAAACTTATCAGAAAGAAGGCCATTAAAAGACAGAATCAAAGACTGCAACTCTTCATGTTGAAGGGACAAGCGATTTAAAAGACAGTCCAAATTTTCAAGAGTAGCCAAACTTTTCAGCCGTGACTGTAACAATGTGTCGTCTGGACCAATCACATCGTCATCTGCTGCCACCAGTTGAGACGTAACGGGCCCACACTCGACTACAGCCAAAGCAGCAGATCTTACTTTATCGCCACTGGAAACAGTTTCACTACTAGCTTGCGAACAGTCTGACTTAGGCAAATTTATGTGACGTAACTGCATTGCTCTTCTGTCGGGCGTTTCCACCAGATAGTCACGTTCTGTCACCTGACGCACAACAGGTCCAACAAACTTCGCGCAGAAAGGCGACCCAGGCATCGGCAGCAAAACCACAGACTGATTGGGTTCTCTCGCAATCTGACAGAGATTACATGTTCTCACAAACTTGGCCACATCACGTTTTACTTTCGGCCAATAAAAATGCTCTAACAACCGACAGTATGTTTTGCGGACACCAAAGTGCCCGAACTCACCACCATGTACAGTCTGCATAGCTAACTCACGATGTTCCTTTGGCATAACTACCTGCAACACCGGTCTCTGGACATCATGATCAGACGGCAGCCACTTACGCACCAATAAACCATCCACAATAAAATAACCACTCATCGCGCTTCTCATCTCCCCCTCAGGCAATGCTGCATTCCGTAGCTCAGTTAACTCTTTATCTTTTCTTTGTGCTGCAATTAAATCAGCACGAGACAGAGAGGATGGTAACACAGGCAAAATTGGACAAACATCAACAAACTGATCATCTTGTGCGTGACTCGTGGCCTGAGTCACCGCACAAGCCGCACCAACATCTGGGAACTCATTCGCACCCTCATCAGATACAATTGGTAAAACAGGCTCAACATTCACAACAGGAGGTGGTAGCACACCCGGCCAAACACATCCACCAGCAATATTGTTCCCAATGATCACATCCACCTTTGGCACAGGCAGTGAGGGACGAACAGCCATGACAAACTCTCCTTGCACCAAATCAGAATTTAACTCCACCCGATGGAGAGGAGCGGAGATCGTCTGCATCTCAAAGCCCCGGACCAGTACGCAACTCCCAGTGTCAGATGTTTTATTAAATGGCAAAACTGACTGAACAATAAAGCTCTCGCTAGCTCCTGTGTCACGCAACACTCTTACGGGCACTTTTACAGAACTGCCGACTAAGGACACATAGCCTCTTGTAATGAACGGACCATAGCTCTCACTAGCACATTCATCAAAACTATTACGTCCTTTCTGCGGCTCCTCCTTGGAAGGACGAGCGCTCTCACCACCCAACCCCTCCGTGGAGGTACCACAACTCTGAGTCCTAACCGTAGAGGAGACAGTCCGGCCAGACCATGCCACCAAACTCACCCCAACCTTTTCCGAAACGGACTTAGAATTCCTATTCCGGTGTCGATCATGCAATACGGGACACTCGTTTTTCCAATGACCCTCGCCCATGCAATAATGACAATTTCCCTCATCAGTTTTATTTCGTGCACCATAATCTGGTCTAGGGCCACTAGTAAAACGTCTGGGCCGAAAATCATCACGGCTAAAACTGTGAGGTGCTTGATCTCTCGGATTAGGTTTGTGAGTCAATACAAACTGATCTGCAAGCACTGCAGCTTCTGCAGCAGTTTTAACTTTATGTTCATTTATGTAAGTTTCAAGTCGATCTGGAATAATATTTTTAAATTGTTCTAACACTACCAAATCAGTTAGACTCTCATATGTGTTAACTCCTTCGGCCGCGCACCAACGAAAGAACACCTGGTTTAACTCACGAGCAAGTTCCGTGTGTGTTTGCCTGTCCCCTTTTCTCCAATTTCTAAAACGCTGCCTGTATGCCTCCGGAATGAGCTCATAAGCCTTCAAAATTGCGTCTTTCACCGCCTTATAACTTTTACGCTCCTCAAAACTAAGGGCTACAAAAGCATCCTGGGCCCGACCCGTAATCACTGCCTGCAATAACAAGGTGCATTCCTCATCTCTCCAACCTCGATCATCCGCTATATTTTCGAACAATGAAAAGAAGACATCGGGGTCACGTTCGTTAAATTTAGGCAAAAATCGGATCATATGCGACAGTTTTAACTCTGGGTTTGGCTGAGGTGTAGGCCCAACTCTATCCGGAACACCACCAGGAATTTTGCCCTCTTCAATGAGCTTAAACCTCTCTCGCTCTAGCTCATTTTCTCTCTCAGTCTGTCGCTCACGCACCTTCAGCTTTTCGTACTCAAGCAATCTCTCCTGCTCTCTCTCTATCGCTGCCAATTTATCACGTTTCATCTCTAACTCCAGTATAGCCTTTTGCTCCTCAAAAGTCATATGAACACCTCTAGGAGTAGATGCGTCTTTTGGAACCACTGGATCTGCTTCTACATCTAAAGAAAGAACCTCCATTTCTACCAATCTTGTTGAAACCACTTGTTTTATCTCTTCTTTTCTTGCCGATTTCGAAAGATTTAACTGAAATTGGTAATGCTGCGCGACTTGTCGCAGTTGATCCTTCTTAAGACAATTTAAACCCTCTTCCGATGGGGAAGCAAAAAAGTCACTGAGATTTTCCATTAATTAGGCCTACTAATCATTTACCAAAATTCCATGCTACAAAAACAGCCACCAAAAACTACGTTGTCTATTTAGAATGCCTCTCCCATTCCAAGCCCAATCACTCAAAACCAACTCATGCGCGTCTTTCATTCACAATGAAACCCAGCGTCAGAGAACACCGGAGAAATATACTGGCCACTAACAGGAGCTGCCCCAGTATCTAACTACGAAAAAGACAACCCTGCATATTTCCATAGCCTATGTCTTCAGCGTGCCCTCCTGCGATTAGACTGCTAGCCAGTCTCCCCACGTTCGACACGCCAATTTAAACTAAACAATTTAACTCAAAACAACAAACGTTTAGGCGGTCTCACCTAACACCAGGGGTTCATGTAGCTCAAACTTACCCTATTTGTCTTCTCCAGGTCTCAAACGCCAAGCACATGTGAAAAACGCTGCATGCAAAAAGGTAGACCTGCATCTAAGCACAGGACGCCGCGGAACTCCCCCTCACCGTCAAAGCCAACCGGAAACCGCAAATCAATTAACCAAACAATTACAATTAAACAAACAATGAGTGGAACTCCCGGAAAAGCACGTTCGTACCAAAATAGCTACCGAAACCGAATTACTCCCGGACGAGATCCCCACATGTCACACACGCTGGCTCAAGCATGGGTAACATAAATGGAGTTCCACGCAAAAGTAACAATAAATGATATTTATTAAGTAATAATAGAAAGTCAGTATGATGAAGCTATGAAAAGTAAAATGTAGTGCAATAGTGTCTAGGGGTAGTATAAGTACAATGGATCAACAGACTCAAACTATAACATAATAGAACGACGGTCGAGAGGAGAGGGAGTCCGCCCGCATCATGGGAAGTGGCCATTTTATCCACTGGCCCACATCAGGCCCAAATCTCTCACACCTGTGCGCTGACACGTCTACCGCCCCCTGCTGGAACAATGAAACAAATAGAAAGATAATAGAAGAATGGGCGGGGTGCAGGTCTGACCATGACAGGGTCGTGACAACCCACAGCCCTTTCTTCTCTCTTGTCTCCTGTTCTTTGTCATTTTCCATCTCTCTATCTCACTCTCTCTCTCTCTCTCTCTCACTTTCTGTCTCTCTTTCTCTCTTTCTGTCTCTCTTTCTCTTTCTCTCTCTCTTTCTCTGAAGGGGTTTGATGGAGTACAGACACCCCCCCCTCTCTCTCTCTCTCTCTCTCTCTCTCTCTCTCTCTCTCTCTCTCTCTTGCTCTCTCTCTCTTTTCTAATGCGGCTTTGCACTGTGTTGTTTCAGATGCGTCAGGCCAGACGGCATTCGAACCCTTGTATTCAGAGGTATTGGGCCCGCGTCGCTGAAGGCAGCACGTATGTGAGCTCCGCTACCTCAAAGCCGCCTCTCTGGCCTTTGTTCTCTCTCCCCTGTGGTTTAGAGGTGATTTCAGTGCAGCTCAGCCGTGCCCGCCATCTCACACGCTCCCACGCTCAAAAAAACTCCGCACCCCTTTTCCTCTCTCCCCCCCCCCCCCCCCTCCTCCTCCTCGTATTTTCCCCTTTGTCTTTCTTTCTTTTGTCCTTCAGCCTGAATTCGACTCTGTGTCTCTCACTGTCTCTCCTCCTCCTCACCCAACATGGGTAAAATATGTCTCTGCTGTAAAGGGTGTATCCTTTTTTTTTTAACTCCTTAATGAGACTACATCTGCCTTCCCTCTACCCTGCAGTCATCACCTGATCTCCCATCTCTCCCTAATGCTTACACCCCAACGGCAGTGTCACAGCACATATTTCACTTTAACAAGAAACATCTCCCTCATGCCCCCCCACACCACCCCCCATTACGTCCAAACTAGCAGATGTACTGTACTGTATCAAAGCACAAGTGAGCCCCCCCCCCCTCCTCCCATTGACTGAGCTGCTGTGAAGCTAATTAACTAGCTCTAGCATTCCTGTGCATTTGATTATCTCCATCACAACAAACCCATGTCCTGTCCCCCTTTTTCTACTTCCTGTGTTACAGTTACTGGACTGAGTTGGAAGTGATGTGTGTGAGATTATTCTCGGTTTGTTTTTGAGTGTGTTGGTGCATTGTGTCCCCTAAACCCAGCCTTACCACTATGCAACTCTCGGTTCCTCCCAGGTTTTGCCATTTTGTATTTTCAGAAATTCAAATTGAAGCATTTACAAGGAATTGCAATTTACCTCTTGTTACCACAATATTTAAGCATTATTTGCAGCTGAAAATTGCTGTGTTTTAACGGCAACAACAAACAAACAAACAAACAAATCCTTGCAAGATCCTGGAGGGACTGGACCCTCTTAGTTTTCCTCACCTTGAGTCTCATTTATAAACCGTGACTGTGAGTAAACAATTAGTTGTATTATGCATATGCATTTTTGTGCAATAGAGTAGGCCTGTGGTATGTACTGATATGACCTTAAATAGTCTGGACTTGATCACTGTTGATATCAAAACAATATCTCCTACTATTTCAATATAAGTAGCTTGCGCTAATTTACTTCTTTTCTTAATTTATTCAAAGCAATCTATGCTCAATACCAAGAAAGTAGTTAATCATGTGAGCTCCCTACAGTAGGTTATTTGTTCACACCTGCTGTTGACTGAAACTCATTGGAGCTCTGCAACCTCTCCAAACCTAGCCGTCACTGAAAGATGTTGTTCCAATTCTAAACGATGTACACTGTGCTGTAGGTCAATGAAGAGGAGCAGATAAAATATGCCAAGTTTATTCCCACATTGATTTACCACAGCCACAATGTTGAAACCTCACTGTAAGTGGGTCTGTGGGTTAAAATGGGAATGCATACCTCAGACCACTTGTACCACTTGTAGTCATCGTAAGAAGCTAATCAGCTCACGAACAGTACATGTGTGTGTGCTCACTTACTCACTTAGTTCTGCTTACAGTCAGAGAAAAAAAAGTTCTATGCAGGGCCTGTACGGGGGCTTTCCTCCAGTCATTTTTCTCCAATAACAATGTTACTTTATAGTTTCACTGCAACTCCCTTCATTTCTATTTGCAAACCTCATTACATGGGGCAGCTATATGCTCTATTCCCTCTTTCTCACACAAGTCCTGTCCCCCCTCTTCCCTTCTCTCTCTCTCTCTTGTCTCTCTCTGTCTCTCTCTCTCTCTCTCTCTCTCTCTCCCTCTCTCTCTCTTTCTCTCATTTCTCTCTCTTCCTTCCCTCAACACCCCTTCTTCTCTTTCAGAAAGGGAGGCCTAATACAGAAACACTAACTCTTAAAAAATGAACACTGTGCCGCTTCCGTTCTACCGTTTCTAAATTGCTACTGCGACTGCTACCACCACTGCCTATGCTGCAATCACTGTGACTGGCTACCACAGGAACAGCTCGAAAACCAACTGCCCGCAATGCTACTCTGCTAACTCTCAACTGACTCCACTTGCCACAACTACCATAATTAAGTCTGCGACTAACCACAGCCTTGACAGCTCCACAACGTGTGTTTCTCAGACCTCGGCAATGATGGCCGCTACCACGAGGAGGGTTTTTCTCACACGACTGCTGCTCTCACCAGACCTACCTATCTTCCTTCACTACTGCTGCTTTTTCTACTAGCGCTACCACTGCTTTGGGTACTACCACAACTGCTGTTGATGCCACTAGAACTGTTGCTACTTGCTACTGCTGTGACCACCAACCCTTCATGGATTGTGCTGCTCTTCCACTGCTCATTTACCCCCTTGCTCTCACTCACTGTGACTCTCTGGCCTTGTAAGCAAGATCTCTGCTGATAACTGGGATGCACGCGCTATCTTTGGTAGGGGTGGAGGAAAACACTTTATAGATCACCATCCGTTTCATTTCATATTGCCGGCATATCAAATTGTGAGCCCTTTTATTTAATGTAATGGAGAAATGAGTGGTTTCCACAGTAATACAGGCTAGATTATAAGTCTGAAAAAAATGCTACCATATTTAAATGGCAGTGTCCTATGAAGTCCATAGTCATTCCCTCCTCAACCAATTGTGACTTATCCAACAAGCTCATGAGCATGGAGGACTTCAGCTATTCTGTAAATGGTTATATTTTAAAGACTGAATTATGTGTCTGACTCTGAACATATTTTAATCAGATATCAAACTTTAGCATATGGTAAGTCTCTCTCTCTCTCTCTCTCTCTCTCTCTCTGTCCCCTCCACCCCTCCCCCTGTCTCGCTGCAGGAGCACTCTGTCGGTTCCTCCTTTTTCTACCGCTCCCTCTCGTGCGGCCCCGCCCCTCAGCCGCCCGCTGGCGGCGTGCCAGCCTGCGGCGAGTGGCGAGGTGCCGCGCGGCCTGGCCTGGGACAGCGAGCACTTCATGAGCCTGTTGCCGCTCCCCCGGCCGCAGGCCCGCCTGTCCCTGCAGGAAACCCGTCTCTCCAAGTGAGCCGCCATCGTCATCATCACCAGCAGGAGCAGCAGGAGGAGGAGGAGGAGGAGGAGGAGGAGGACGACGAGTCGCCGTGGCGAAGGCGCAGCAGCTTCGAGCCGTGCCCTCCCACGGAGCCCCCCCTGGATCTGGATGATGCTGAGCTGCCTGTCAGTTTGGTCTGATCTTTAACACACACATACACACACACACACACACACACACACACACACACACACACACACACACACACACACACTCACACACTTACACACACACACACACACTCTCTCTCCCCTTGCATTGGTTGTTAGTAGAAAACGTGAGTGGAACACAGTGGGAGAGATGAGTGTGGCGACTGCATAGACGAAACTGGAATCATGGAGAGAGCAGCCTTGGCCTGACCGATGAGAAGAGATCGGAGAAGCTCGGGGAGTGTTAACAATGGAGGCTCTTCACTCGCATCATCCTGCAGGCAAGCTAACAGACTGCGTGGCTGGTCGTCCAGGACAGATCAGCGCATACTTTGGGGTGCTCTTTCAGACCCCCCCCCCCCAACCCCCCCCCTTTTTAATCTATCTTTTCAAATCGGACAAGCCTTCTTCCATAGTGGCCGTGCTGCCAGCGCCGAACCATGGCAGTGGCAGGACTCCAGTGTGTGATTGCTGTAGGCTAGCAGGCTGCTAGTAGGTTTGCAGAGGGAGGCCAGTGGAGATTATAGGCTGCAGGAAAAGGCTGGTCATGAACGGAGTGGAAAAAGGGGGAAGATTCAAGGTTTCAAGGTAATGTGGACAGACAGCTGTCCACTGGGAACGTATCCTTTCTAGGCCTCTTGCTGAAGAAGTGGAAAGAGATATGTGTTTGAGGGAATGGACTGTTTATCCCTTTTTGTCCCCCTCCTACATTTTATTTCTTTTTTTCTTTGCTTGACATGATCTGAAGCCAAGATTTGAGGACTTCAACACAGGCAAAAAGCTGTGAAAATAACCCCAAAAATAACCCAAGCAGTTAGTCATCGGTTTATTCTACCGTAACGTTTTTTCCTAACCATATATTAAATATGCTATCATTAAACAGATGAAAGGGAGCAGGCAAGTGTTTTGTACATGCTCAGCTCGCAGCCTTAAATTACTCACTAATCATGGCCATGCCACACACATATGCACACACACATGCACACATACAATTCAACAGTCATATTTTGCCATGGCTTATTTCATGAATTTTAAAGCTAACATTGAAAACAAACAGATGCATCCCGTGTTGTAGATATAGAATTGTAGATACCCTTAAAATTTCTAAAATCTACTGTTTGGAAATCGTGAATCTAAGTCACTGTATTTAGTGTCTGGTTTGGCCTATAAAAGTTGGGACTTTGAATACTGTACTGAGAGGTAGTATGTGACAAATTGAAATACATATTTTTGCAACCACTTCTTAACTGTCACTGCGTAGCAGAAAAGAAGGTCCCTACCCCACCAGCGGAGTTAGTATAAGCCTTAAGCGCTGATGATAAATAAGCCACAAAGAATGCCTACAGGCTGAGACGACACAGAATAAAAAGGTCCTCAGATCTGGTGCATAGCCTGTGACTTGTCAAGCCATGGGTCCTCAAATGTTACTACCCCTAATAGCTGCAAAGAAGGGTGCTGAACAAGCATCATCCTTGGACCGTGTAGGCTTGGACTTGAGGTCACTGCGGAAAGCACAAAGAGAGAAAGTAGGACGTTTCCAAGACGCCAAACTGGAGACTACCTGAGTGGAGGTATATGTTTTCCTTATGGGGTGAGGAGCGTGTGGTACATAAACAAACTACAAGCTGCAGAGTAGCATTGGCTTGCGAAACAAACAATCAGACAGTGGCAGCTCATTGGTTTGAGGGAGTCTTAATAAAGAGATTCATAACAATGTTTAAACATCTGATCTGCATTAGATTGAAGGTTCCTCCTTTTACTGACTGAACCAGAGGCTAAGAAAACTTAAATGTCCGTGGAACCCATATCTAGGGCTTGATGTGGATTCCTTGTTTGTGTTTTGTGTTTTTTTTTTCCTCCACTTCTTTATCTCTGTTTAAAATATTGAGCACAGGAGAATTGACCAAGTGTTTATATATTTGTGTTACATGTGCCAGCAAAAGCATAGTGAATTGCCTTCTTCAGATGCTCTGTTATCCTAGGCTGTCTTTCTTTCCTGTTTGCATTTGCTGTGATCTCAATGGTTTCGAGAAAGCTGTTAAAAGGCTTGAGTGAGATTGATGCCAATGAAATGCCAACTGATCATGATCACCCTTTTTTAGATATACTTCCTGTTCATAAAGAGACTGAATGGAAGATGCAAGCGCATTTTACATGTGTTTTAAATGTATGAGAGTATTAAACACACACTGTTTCGACAAGTGGCTTGTTGATAACTGTACTGAGAGTGGGAGACAACAGTTCCATTGAAAGAGGTCCACTAATCCTGTTAGCATTTAACTAAAATGCGGTTTATTATTTAACCAGCGCAGATTCTTGTGTTTGTCACAGCAGCAGGACTGGATGTGGTCAGCTGATTATCTCTGTTGTGTGATTGGCCCGTTTGATACCCGTTAACGATCATGCCATCGATATCTGTTTGTGACCGTTTGTAGACCGCAAAGCTTTTATTTTGTATTTGGATGGAGTTAACTGCTGTGTTTCGTTTCAAGTCTGGACCTTTTGTATTCCACTGCTCTCCTCTAGATTACTGCTGCACATGTGCCTGTACATGCCCTGCCAAACTATATGTGTGTAATTGTGTGGAAGTAAGCAGCCCCGCGGTTGTGTGAGTTTATTTGTGAGAGTGTTTTAATAGGGCCTGTGAGTTTGCTGCAAAATCTGTGTTACTGTCTGAAAAAGTGCCTGCGTAATTTCTACTTTTAAAAATAATCAAATTGTTTTAATCCAGATTCCACTCGGTTCATCACAACTGGTGTTACTGATGTTCTTTTTTGTTAATTTTGTGTTATTTATTCTATGGTACAAAAAGAGGAATAAACATTTTTTAATTCAAACAATTGAGTCATTGAATTATGTACCACATAAAATCCATTCAGCAGTAGTTGGAAATCTATGCGGCTCTGTTGGAAATAAGACTGTACTGCCATCTGTTGGTGTGTGTTTGTCATAGCTTGGGAGGTTGCACCTGTTTTGCAAATCCTGCCTTTACTTCTATTGCAATGTGTCCCATTTTAACATTGTTTGCTTACGGTATTTGCTCTGAGAACATCTCATGGCACAATACCATGATTTCAAGCATACAAAAGCCACAACATAAGTTTGTTG
>NC_085011.1:17654012-17661512 GCF_963854185.1 Sardina pilchardus
GTGAGGGACTAGAGTGCGCTGTGGCGACAGGGGTAGCGTACACCGCGACGGTCCGGAGAAGAGGCAAAGCTGGATCTTGTGTATGCAAAACCACGGAGCCCGTCTGTGGAAGCGATGGAGTGTCCTACCGGAATATCTGCGAACTCAAGCGAGTCAGTAGCCGGGCGCAGAAACTACAGCAGCCGCCCGTCCTTTTCATCCAGCGTGGAGCTTGCGGAAAGTGTAAGTAGTTCAAATGGACACTTACAAATTAAAGAGATCAAATTAACTGCAACTATATTCACAACATAATTAATAATATTCGAATACAAAACAATGTCTTGAAACTAAAATCAGGAGCAACAAAAAAGTTAACGGGTCACTTTTGTCATGTCAGTGTTATGATCTGATGAGGGTAGCTAGGTTGTCCTGATGCGCCTTCCATCACTTTCTATGTGTAGTAAGTACCATTTGTTGGAATCGTTGTCTTTGAGGCTTTGACTTTTTTTAAAAAAAAAAATATATATATATATATATATATGAACCACTCTTCTAATTGCATCTTACGCTGATTTTTAGCACACATTAAAAGGCCAATTAGTCAAGAATGTGACTGTGTGTCTGATCCCTTTGTCTGGGACTGCTTTATGGTGGTGACAGGGGAAATAATTGCTGGCTGAGATCAAAGGTACTTAGGTTCACTTCTGTAAAATACATATAGTATGGAGACACAGCTTGATGGCATTAAACCATATGGTCACATACTGGTCTTTGTTGGTATTAAGTTTATGTATTACATAAGTCATATGTCAGATATAGCCTACCTGCAGAGAAGAAAGACAGTCCTCCCTCACACACACACACACACACACACACACACACACACACACACACACACACACTGTCCTTGAAGTAGACCCCTACGCCTACCTCCTGGTGTCAATTGAAGTCCCCTCTCTATCTGGGCCAATGTGACATAACACAAACCAGACCAGTCTCACAGTTGTGTCTGCCTGCCTAACGGCCCCCTGTTGTCTCAGTCTCTGTATCTCTGAGTATGTGTGCATGTATTTTATAGCATTCCTCAGGGAAGTCAAAGAGAGGCTACGATTACTGTATGGATGTCACCAAAAACACATGGTTTTGATGAAGTGTCCTAAACAGATGCTTAAAGTAGGAAAATGCTGTATGAAGTCAATTGTTCAGATTTACAGATGTAGATTATTATGTGTTCCTGTCTGCTTTTAACCATATGTCGTAGAATGTTGAATTTTTCAATAGTTGTCCCATTACTTTGACCCTTTAATTTCAGTACAACGTGTTGCCTAATAACTATGTAGGTACATATCCAAGAGCTAAGGGCTTTTTCATACTACAAAACCTGTCATTATCATCAACACTGTGGTGTTAGTAGGACAGGTGTCTGCGATTCAGATGGTCCATACTCTACAAATGTTACAAAATTTACCTTCCAGCTTTTTATTTGGTGCCGAAATGGTGGAAAAAAGCTACACACAACTTTTCCTCTCATCCCAGACTTTACACCGCCGAGGTCTCCTAATGCTTTGCAGCCTATTCACCCTCAGTTACGCTAGAGTTTCCCTGCGTTCAGCGTCTCGCTCCGTGCCTGAGGTACTGTTCCAGTCCGTGCTCTTGACAACGTTTAGGATACGTTTTCATCTCAATAATATTCCTACAGTCCAGCAGCTGCTGTCATATTGGTCCAATGAAGAAGTACAGTGAGGTGCCAAGCTGCGAGAGGTCCCAGCACTCTGGACGGAGGCCTCTCCTCGAGAGAAAAAAAGCAAATAAGCCGGGCAGCACTTCATATGATGTCATTTGCATCTGTTTCAGAAGTTGAAGTGGGAGGGGGGGCGGGGGGGATTTGGGGGGGTTATGTAAGTTATTTTGGATGGCTTTGGATGTAGGTCAAATTCTGCAGTCATCGTGGCGCACATGAGTTCGAAAGCCAATTAATTGGACGAATGACATGCATGGGAAATATCCAGAAACACCCCAATGGTGCCTCAAGTGTTTTCTTAAGACAAAGGCAAACATGGAGGCGAAGCAGTGGAGGGAGATTGGCGGAGGTGGGGGGATGGGGGGTGAGGGGGGGGGTTGTAGAGCAGATATGAAATAAAAGCTAAATCCTGTTATCAAGCCAAGAAAGCTGACACTGACATGAGTTGGCTTGGAAAGTGGGAGTTGAGATCTGTGTGCGATGGCGTCCGTGGGAGTTCTCGTGCGTGGTTCGCCATCTGAAGGAGGGCCCCGACTGACCGCGGCCTTTGATGTGGAGTGTCACCGAGTGCAAGAGCGTGTCTCTCACATGTGCCGGGCTGGGAGGTTAACTCTCATCTGGATCGCTCTCTCTCTCTCTCTCTCTCTCAGGCCACCTCGCTCCCTCTGCTCCCCGTGAAGTGGAGGGGCGCAGCGCAGCGCGCTCAGCGTGATTTATCACCGTCTGTCTGCGTCTCGCTCTCCGCTCTCGCTTTTGTTTGTTTTTTAACTCTCCGACTCCGACAGCCGTATCTCTCCATACCTTCACGATCCATGCATCACTCTCTCTCTCTCTCTCTCTCTCTCTCTCTCTCTCTCTCTCTCTCTCTCTCAACCTCGACTCCTGGTGTGTTTTTCCTTCACGTTCACTAGTTCTCTCTCTATCTCACCCTCCTTTTTTTACGCCTTCTCATTTTCCACTCTGCCATCATTTCCTCTCTGATGGCTGTGATAAGACGGTTCTCACCGCGCTGTATATTGTGACCCCTGGCCCGGACACAGTGGTGGTGGCCCTGTCCATATCTGCAGTCCCCTGCCATAAGATCCAGTCCCCTGATAGAGCAGGCTCGGAGTCTGTATCCGTAGTCTGTGTCCTTAGTCCTTTCGCAGACTTCCTGCTGTCTCAGCTCCACTGATGGTGCAGAGATACTGTGTAGATAGATGGGCCGGTAGACCTCCACTCAATGGCCGTTTGACAATGTTGATACTGGGGAGGGACACATATACACAGAAGTGCACGCACAGGCACTGTGACAACAGATTTGCCCATTCACACACTCACAGACACACACACACACACACACACACACACACACACACACACACACACATTGACACACAGACACTGACACACACATACATACACGTGTACAGAGAGAGAGAGAGAGAGATACCAGTCCTCTGGGCACAGTTGCTATGATGATTTAGGCTGTTTGTGACAGGTGGGTGTGTGTTCTCTGCCAGCTCACTTAGGCCGTATAAAACAGAGAGAGGCAGATAGAGGGAGAGGAAGAGAGAGAGAGAGAGAGAGAGAGGGAGAGAGAGGGGGCACAGTTACCGTAATGTGACCCCTGCTACAGTAAACCAACCCTCCACTCCGCACACTCACTTCCGGATGGAATATACTCATAAAGCTTCAGGGCTAAGACAAAGTGCTGGGCAGGTGTGGTGTGTGTGTGTGTGTGTGTGTGTGTGTGTGTGTGTGTGTGTGTGTTTTCAACTGGAACTGATTGCAAGATTGAGATAGTGGCCCTTAGTGGCGTCTCCCTAGATGTATAGACATGACATAATGACTTGACAGGACATGACAGACTTAATAAAACACTGTCATCCTTGTGTGCGGGCCACTTGGGTTCCCACATGCTTCCACACCGTCTCCTATTTCTCCATAGAGTTGTATGTCGTGTGTGTGTGTGTGTGTGTGTGTGTGTGTGTCCAGGGCTTCCCCTGGTGGTATGAGACTGTGGGAACAGCTTTTTGGGTCCCATAAAGCAATTTCCTCTTTGCGTCCCCTCTGTGTTTAGACGAGTAAATGTCAGGGAAGAGGCGAGCTGTCCATATATTCCTGATGTTGACTCAGGCTCTCTGTAGATATTATCCCCCTCCTTCAGACACCCAGTTACTGTCCTTTACATGCTTTTGTTCACGTTGCCAGTTCATTACTGTAACTGATTACCTTTTTCCCCCCATCTTGGAATCGCTAAGGCCACGTTTCCTCTGAGAACGAACTGAAAGCGAGTCTTGAAACACTTGCCCTAGATTGCCAAAGTTGCTATTTTCTCTGCCTTGGCCTTCCATATTGCCAATTTCACTGGGCCAAACAAAATGTTGATGAAACATTTGTATCCGTGCCCAAAGCCAACAAGCCTTTTGGCATGAGAACAGAAAATTCAAATGTGACGTATTCTACCGAGGCCTCAGCCCACAGCAAATAAATACAGTCCACAGATGTTTGAACCAACTCAGAACTGTCTCCCTCTGTCTATCTAGATTGGACACGATCAGAATATAATAGTTAGAATGGATTAATGAGGAGTAGAATTAGAGCTGCAAAGAGGTGCAATACCTGTGTGACTGAATGTTCAAGTCTTCTTCAGGTCTTGAGTTTTATTTCCACTTGAAGGTCACTGATGTCCTCCACATGTGTCCCCATAGTGTCCACATGGAGTGGATTAGATTCTTCCATCATGTTTGAGCAGTAAGGAGCATATGTGCAGTGTACTGGACCGTGAGATTAGGGTGGCTGATGATTTTTTGGAACAGAGGATGTGGTGTTTGCCTGCCCTTAAAGATCTCATGCATACCCCACTGCAGAGTCAGGGGAGGATGTAGAGCATTCGTTTTACCCGGCATGTTTAAGCTGTTTCCAATTTAACGGGTGTTAACGTCTTTATTTTCATTCTTTCTTTATTTAACTTTCTGTTAATGATTCTGGGACACACAGCGAGTAAGTGAACCAAGTCAGAGACACTGTGAGACTTTCAAACAGTTGTTTACTAGTCAGCATGTGCACAGCATATTGACAGGAAGGAGTGTGCTTCTAGAGTGGGTAGGCTACAGGTTGCAGAACAACACAAGGAAGGCAAGCACTGCTTTCAGAATGAGATTTTAAGACTTCAGTCTGGAGAGCCTAATACTACTATGCCTTTACCAAGAGTCCCCCACCACTCCCCCCCCCCCCCCCCCCCCAATATATATATGAGTTTCACAGCAGAATAATTGTCTCTTTTCACTCTCTTTTCCCTCTGCTGCCAGGACATAAACACCCATCAAGGTTTTCCTCATTACGGTCCAAGTATGGACAGAAGGTCAGACGGTCGTAAATCTGGAAAAACAGCCTGAGATGATTTGCTTCAATTGCTGGTCATAGTGTAGTAGCGCTGTCGGGGTTTGTCCTCGAGACGCACAGTGCTGTAGGATCACAGTGCTGAAATGTCTCCCTAGACAGGGCATTTCCCATAATCCCTCTCTCTCCCTCTCGGAGACTGACTTGGAGCTTTGGGACCCGGTGAGCTACAGAAAAATACACTGTTTTAGTTTTCTCTCTGGACATATGCACTCTTCTGGCAGGATTTCAATGGCAACTTCAAAAATATCCAGTGGAAAATAATACTACGTATTTGGGTCGATGTCGATTTTTTTTCCCTTCAGGCATCTGTTGAATTCAACCCTGCTTCAGTCCTCAAGTTCATTGAGTACATGAAAGTATTTGATTTGAAAGGTCCTCTTTGAAGACTTTTTAAGATCTTGGCTGTTTTTGCCTTTTAATGATATTGCATTTTATGTGATCTTGATGTCTTTGTGTGATGTCTTTGTGTTCTCAATGGCGTTGCGCACTTTGGCATGGCAGATGCCAAAATGTCTGTGTCTTCTCTTTGTCTTTGGTTATGTCCAGAAGTCAAGCGTGCACGCTGGGTAGTATCTTCTTCCCAGTAGCGTATTAGTTAGCTTGCTCCTCAGTATGCGTCCCTACCTACATTTGGACAGCACTAACTAGTTGGCGTCACCTGACTCGGGGAGGGGGGTGTGTTGACGATTTGCATGACGTGTGGAGCTTGACCTGCGCTGCGCAATGGATTATGGGATACCTGAGGGCAAAAAAGATGCATCGATGCACGCTTGGAAATCACGCCAAACGAAGTAGCCAACTAGTGAGAGCGCTTGACTTTCGGACAGTCTATTCTGACGTAACTTCCGGAAAATGCACACTGCCCAGCGTGCACGCTTGACTTCTAGACACAACCTTTGTCTTTCCCAACTTCCTGTCTCATCAGAGCAGCACCATGAATGCAGAATGCTGATGTCATAAACGTGCGCCCTCTGTCACACTGTGGTCAACAGCCTGTGGAATATTGGACGCAGTGGTCTCTCGGCTATCACGTCTGGTCTGGTCTGGTCTGTCGTGGTTTTGCCTGGGTCAGCTGAAATCATTCCTCGCTGGACAGATGCATCACATTGTCAAAGCAGTTCTGGAAATTTGTGGGTGGCTCCCAGATCACCTCATTGTTGATTCAACACCAAATAAATGTTGAGGTATCTCCAAATTCTGAGAGCCTTTGTTGGAAACAAATATGGTGGATTTCCTAAGCACGACTTCAGAGACCTGTGCCAGTTTGTGATTAGCAAAAAAAAAAAAACAGCTGTAACAATAGTCAGGTCCATCGGACTAACAAACTGAAGGTAAAGAGGTCACTCTGGACCTCCACTGCTCAGGGCTTTGGGCTGTCTCTTCTGATTGTGTCTGACGACGGGTTTGGAGGAGAATTCAAGTGTCATCTTTCATTCAGATGGACACAACAGCGAATGCCTTTACAGGTCCTGGAAGGAAAAACTGGAATTTTCTTTTACAGTAATGGGTTGGAGTCGTGAGAGTCATGAAGTTCTATCAGATCAAGTTTGATGGTCCAACCCAAGATGTCCGCTGTTGCCATGGCAGAGTGATGATAAGCAGCTGTGTTGCTTTGGTGACCCTACTGCGTAGGGGCTGCTCTTTGTTTGCACTTGTTAAATCCTGCTGGGCTCACCCAACTGCATTATGCCCATGTAAATATCATAGCTCTTGGCTGCTCCATTTCCATCACTTTGAATCAGTTTGAAAGCCCCGAGAAGAGAATTTGAGAATAATACGTGTGCGTTTGTTTCTCTTTCGTGTTTTTGCTTTGAGAAACCAAAGCTTTCAGAACGCAGCATGTTATTTATGACAATGGCCTTTATTAAATATTCTGCCCTTCCCAAAAATGGCATATAAAAGAATCACACTGACTATGATTTTTCCAGTGAACTTTGGCAGTGGCAGAAACCAACAGTTTGAGTTATAATAATAAACCAGTGTGTGTGTGTGTGTGTGTGTGTGTGAGAGAGAGTGTGTGTGTGGAAGTTCCCTCCTCTGGACATGAGAAGCGTGGCTGCTGGCTATGTAATTAACAGAGCAGCACCACTGCACGTTTCAAAACCGGGTGCGCCTTTGTGAAATCACATAACAAAGCACCGAGGGCCCCCCAAAACTCAGGCCCTATGCAATCAGAGCGAGAGCGTCTAATCATCTGTCTCATTTGTTTTATTCCTCGGCACACTCTCTCACAAGCAGCTGTAGTGATGCTGCGTTACCCAGTCTGTAATTAAACGCAATTACATTCAGAGGCATTCCACAGCAGATCTGTGGTAGTCTACTACTGAGGATTCATGGTTCACAAAGCCACTCAAAAGAACCGGCAGTTTGTAAGTGTACTTTTCACTCCTCCC